>NW_014581963.1:0-1751 GCF_000485595.1 Priapulus caudatus
GCACAGCGAATAGTATATAGCACGAGATTCACACAAGAACGCGTCCAGAAGTAAACGTCTACCGATACTTTCCATCGATATTTTCCACGGATACTTTCCACCAGTACGTTCCACCGATACTTTCCACTGATACTTACGAAACAGGGAAACAACCCCACGTACAACAAATTTAGAAGGCCACATCGAATAATATTAATTTAGCGCGATATTTACACAAAAACACGTCCAGAAGCAAACGTTCACCAATACTTTCCACCGATACTTTCCGCCAGTACTTTCCACCGATGCTTTCCACCAATACTTAATTACGAAACAGAGAAACAACTCCACGTACAACAAATTTACAAGGGCACAGCAAATAATATTTAGCGCGATATTCACACAAAAACACGTCCAGAAGTAAACATCGATGCAGCGATACTTTCTACGGGTACTATCCACCGATACTTTCCATCGATACTTTCCACTGATACTTTCCACCGATATTTTCGAAACAGGAACACAACTCCACGTACAACAAATTTACAAGGCCACAGCGAATAATATTTAGCGCGATATTCCCAAAAAACACATCCAGATGTAAACATCGATGCAGCGATACTTTCCACCGATACTATTTACCGATACTTTCCACCGATACTTTCCATCGATACTTTTCACCGATATTTTTTACTGATGCTTTTCAACAGTACTTACGAAACAGGAAAACAACTCCACGTTCAACAAATTTACAAGGCCACAGCGAATAATATTTAGCACGAGATTCACACAAAAACGCGTCCAGAAATAAACGTCCACGGATACTTTCCAGCGATCCATTCCACCGATACTTTCCACATATACTTTTCACTGATACCTTCCCCCAATACTTTCCGCCGATACTTTCTACCGATACTTTCTGCGTATACTTTCCACAAAACCTTTTGAAACACGTAAAACGACAACAGCGCGTACAATAGACAGAGCAAAGCGAGTTTTATAATTAGCCGACGATTCGCACAGACACGGTGACGACATCAGTTTTGACAAGAACAACGAATCACAATCACAAGTAATCCACGAGTAGCATCACGAACGAGGATTTTACTGTCGTGCCAGCACAGCGATAAGGTTGGACACTCTAGAAGAAGCGACTGAAGCCATACGTGGTTTCGCTACGCAGCAGAGAAGTAGCAGGATGCGAATATAACGAGGTGACTGGACCCCCCCCCCACACACACACATACATACATACATACATACATACATACATACATACATACATACATACATACATACTATACATACTACATACATACCATACATACATACATACATCATACATACATACAACATACATACCATACATACATTACATACATACATACATATCTCGCACGCAAACACACGGCACCAGCACCGCAGCACTTCACAGGGCACACGCACGCACACGCACAGCAGTCGGGGAACACGCAAACAACCACGCACAGACGCACACAGGTACACGCACGCGCGGTAAAGCGCGTATATCGTTGCTGACGCATCGTCGTGGAACAAAACATCTATCCTCACTAACTCGTCGCGTGCGAAAGTTTGATCGAGTTTATACGATAAACATTTCACTTTTAAATACTTTTTTCCTGCAAAAAATCGGGTGTTTTGACTTTTTACTGATTTCACACAAAAAAGCAATCGATGTGATGTTAAATCAACTAGACCGTCGTCAGTCGGAATCTTAAGCACAGAATGATATCAAAAAATATATTATTATA
>NW_014581963.1:1979-9380 GCF_000485595.1 Priapulus caudatus
TTCGCCAGCATATTGAAGAAGTTCATGCAAGAGTTTGAGTTAGACCAGTATGGTAGCCGGATGTCGGCATCGCGCTTAGCCGCCGACCGGTGTCCGTGGTAGACGTCGGCCAACGCTCAGGAGCATCCATGATGAAATACGGAAGCCTCGCCAAAGCAAGAAAGGCATCCGACGACAATGCCAAAACGGCTTGGCAGCTTCAGATGCTTGGCGAGCTCAGCAGAGATGGATTTTCCGGTCGCTCCTGCCTCCTGCGAACCGCTGCTGCTCGGTTCCGGGTGGATCTGCTGCTGGTGGTGCTTGGCAATCATCATTATGTAAGCGTAGATGGAGATGATGGCGACGCCACACGCACCAATAACTAGCGAGCTACAGATGAGAGATGTTCAACTCGTGACGGTGTCATACATGCACGGTTGATCCGGCTGCCAGCGGTTGCCAATGATAGTCATTACGCTTGCAAAGAAGGCAAAGCTCTAAGCGAGGACTAACATTACTAAGATAACGCGCGGTCTGACGATCTGGTAGTAGTGTAGCGGTCGCGATATTGCAATGTACCTGTCTACGTTGTGGGCGATGAGAAAGTTTGCTGATGCGTATCCCGAGGGCGTAACGACAGCGCAATGTCCAAGGCATATGATCTTTGGCGGGAATTCGATTATAAAGGTCATTGGTGCGATGAAGACTCCTCGGACGCCCATGATGAAATCATCGACAACCAAGTTTGCGATCAGCTTGTGTGTCGGCTTCTGCAGGTGTGATGTCCGTGTCACAGCCAAGATGACAAAAAGATGAGCAAATATGCTGATAATGTTGAGAGGAATCAGCAGGCAAGCGATTCACGCCTGAATCGCTTTAACCGTTCCCTGTTCAACGTCCGACTCCATGCAGCCGATCTAGCTCCCTTTCTCGGACACGGACCCGGAGATGTTGCACAGTGAACCATTAGCTGTCGCCATGATGCAGAAATGAATCTCACCACGCCAGCTGCGTAACACTAATGGCGTGCCTCTGCCGCTTCGCATAAATTTTATGTATCTTATACGTAATAATGTCTCCCCTCTCCCTCTCAGCAATTTTATTTCTAAACTCTAATTTTATCTTGTAGCGTTGTCACGATACTATGCTACATAATTAAATATACAAAATTGATGATATTACATCGTTTAGCTCTTAGATTCTCCTCAGAAACGCGTTCTTCGTTCTCCCGAATCATTTAACTAGCGTGATGCGGGGTATTGCTGTACCTACTTACTTGGACGTACTGGATATAGATATCAGTCGCACTGCCCCATCCAATGAAAGAGACATTTGCAGCTGGCGCGTGCACAGCTTAGACTGTCCCCAGCTGTCAACCCTCCGCTACGAGAAAGCATGAATCTTGGTAATAGTCTTCACTAATATGAAACCTGGTGGCAAGCTATGTGATATATTATTTTTTTCTCATTTAAGTGAGCTTCACAACATGAATAGAAAGCAAGTTTGATACATTTCTGCGCCAATTGATTTTGCGCTAACGAAGTATACGTAAAACTCTCTGAGAAAATTTTAAACAATATTTAACGGCACATCCCACGTTCTTTAGTGGCAAACGCGTGGGTAACACTGCACCCGAACCCCGCCCGAAACTCAGCTAACGTGAAAGCTAAATCGATCTACTTGCTTAAACACTTAATCGAACGGATGGAACAGTCGCGATGATTCCAGTAAAGTTGGACAGTAGAGACGTCTCTAGTGTCCACGCGAGGGCAACACCGCCCGGAAGGCGGCGCGAAACTGACTGCTCTTTAAAGCATATATGGAGAAGTTCATGAAAGAGATGCAGTCTGTAAGAATAAAGGTGACACCTCGCGCCACGGCGAGCGTCTCGCTGTGGACGCCGGCTACGCTAAACAGCAGCATGGTGATGCCCGGAGTCCAGCAGACGACGAAGGCGCCGACGACGATGCCAAACGTCTTGGCAAGCTTCAGATGCTTGGCGAGCTCAGCAGAGAAGGATTTTCCGGTCGCTCCTGCCTCCTGCGAACCGCTGTTGCTCGGGTCCGGGTGGATCTGCTGCTGGTGGTGCTTGGCAATCATCATTATGTAAGCGTAGATGGAGACGAGGGCGGCGCCACACGTCATAACAAGTACCGAGAATAAGATGAGAGATATTCTACTCGAAACGATGTCATAGAGGCATGGTAGATCCGGCTGCCAGCGGTTGCCAACGGACGTTATCACGCTTATGAACAAGGCAATGCCCCAAACCAGGACTACCATTAACAAGATAACGCGCGGTGTGACGATCTGGTAGTAGTGTAGAGGTCGCGATATTGCAATGTACCTGTCTACGTTGAGGGCGATGAGAGCATTTAACGATGCGACGGCCGAGAGCGTAAGCACACTGATGTGTCCAATGCAGATGATCTTTGGTGTGAATTTGAGTAGAAAGGTCATTGGTGCGATAAGGAGTCCTCGGACGCCCATGATGAAATCAGCGACAGCCAAGTTTGCGATCAGTTTGTGTGCCGGCTCCTGCAGGTGTGATGTCCGTGTCACAGCCAAGATAACGAGAAGATTAGCAAGTATGATGAGCATGTCGATAGGAACCAGCAGGTAAATCATCCAGTACTGAAGAGTCGGTATTACTGAAACCTCTCCCTGTTCCACGTCCGACTCCATGCAGCCGATCCAGCTCCCATTCTCGGACACGGACCCGGAGATGCTGCACAGTGAACTATTAGCTGTCGCCATGATGCAGAAATGAATCTCACCACGCCAGCTCCGTAACACTAATGGCGTGCCTCTGCCGCTTTGCATTACTTTTATGTCTTTTATACGTAATAATTTCTCCCCCTCTCCCTCTCACCAATTCTATTTCTAAACTTTATTTTATCTCGTAGCATTATCACCATACTATGCTACATAATTAAATATACATAATTGATGATATTACATCGTATAGCTCTTAGATTCTCCGTATAAATGCGTCGTTCCTTCTCCTGAATTGTGTAACTAGCGTGATGCGGGGTATTGTTGTACCTACTTACTTGGACGTATCGTGTGAAGCTGAATCTTCTTTTTTTATCACAAGAGAGTTCCACAACATGAATAGAAATAAAGTTTTATACATTTCTGCAAGCGATATAATGCCAGCTCATCTAACGGCACTTGAGTGGTTCATGCAGTACACTTCGATCGTCGTTGTGGTTAAAGCGACCCAAAGGTTTTGGCTACAAGCAGGGCTAGTTAGCCTATTGCATTAAATTGTACACGTTTATTTGTAGAAATGGAAACGTTTACGTTCGCAAGATGACCCGAGCCATACCGATGCCGCAGCCGCTTGTAGTCTGCTTCACGCGATCTATGCGACATGAAGGTTACACTGGCAACCAGGAGCCCGTTGTTAGAAACTTCGTAAAGTTAATGCTAATGTTAATGCCAATTAGATGTTAATGTTACGAGAATAGCGTTGACAGAAACGCATCGCAGCTATGAGAAAACTTACGATAACAAGAACTTGATAATTTGATGTCACAAGGTTGCTGATTGGACACACACACACGCACACACGCACGCACGCACACACGCACGCACGCACGCACGCACACACGCACGCACACACACACGCACACGCATATATATATATATACATATATATATAGTTATTTATTTATTATCATAGTATAGCTATACATTACCTCTCAGTAAAGTACTGCGACCCATGTCAATAATATATAACGATCTCGCGACGCGGCCTGTCGGAAGTGGTTGCTGGCTCTACTCTAACATGCTACTGATTCGTCGGCCTGTGACGCATCACGCTGTCAGTGAACGCCGCGCCATTATATGAAAGTAACGTACGCTCTCCTCTCTCCTGCTCTCTTCTCTCTCTGCTCTCTCTCTCTTCTCCTCTCTCTCTCTCTCGCTCTCTCTCCTTGCCTCTCTCTCTCTTCTGCTCGCTTCTCTCGTCTCTCTCTCTCTCTCTCCTCCTCTGTCTGTCTCTGTCTCTCTCGACTCTCTGTCTCTAGTCTCCTCTCTCATCTTTCTCTCTGCTGCCCTCTCCCCCGCTCTCTCTGCTCTCTCTCTCTCTGTCATACTGTCTCTGCCTGCTCTTGCCCCGCCTCTCTCTCTCTCTCTCGTATCTCTCTCTGCCTCTCTTCTCCCCTCTCTCTCTCTGTCTCTTCTTCTCCTGCTCTCGTCTCCGCATTGCTCTCTCTCTCTCACTCACCTCTCTCTCTCTCTCTCTGCTGGTCTCTCTCTCTCTCTCACGGCTCTCTCTCCGCTCTCCTGCTCGTCTCTCTCCCTCTCTCTCTCTCTCTCTCAGTCTCTAATATATATATATAGATAGGTCAGGGGGGGGGGGGGGGGGGGGGGGGGGGGGTAGAAAAACAAGCTCACCAATAGCAGCGCTCATACAGCCCTATGTTCGTGATTGACGCTAGGAAAAAAAAATGCACGCTCGCCGGAGCAGCTCAACCATGCTCCTTTCCTTCTCGATAGATGGCGCCACTAGTGTTATGCTGCGCGCCAGCCGACGCTACATGCTCGACGAAAGCTGTGCAGCGGTCGTGACGAAGCGTCTACACTCGCTGCACCTAACGCTAGATGCGCCCAGCGCGAACGTCAGCTCTGCGACGCCGGTCGTCGCTCCGCGTCGTCGCGGCGCGCAGCAGCGGCAGGATACCTCTCCGCCACGACGTCGCCGTCCTGTGTGTGTGTGTGTGGTCGTGCGTGCTGCGTGTGCGTGCGTGCGTGGTGCTGTGCGTGCGGCGTTGTTGTGAGTGCGCGCGTGGTGGGCGTGCGTGCGTGGTGTGTGTGAGTGCCGCGCTGTGTGGTGTGCGTGCTGTGTGCGTGCGTGTGTGCGTGGCGTGGCGTGCGGCGCACGCCCTTGGCGGAAAGCGGATGAAGCCGTTGTCGGCGACGATGGCTGGACTCGGCCGCGACGCCTTCTGCACGCGACGACTGACGACTGCGACGACCGCGATTTCTAGAGCGAATTTCATTTAGCATAGAGTGTATAATAATATAAGAGACGAGGAGGGCGCACTCAGTCTAGCGTTCTCGTGCCGCAGCTATGGACAGCGACCGGCCATTACAAAGCGGAAAAGCGGCAAGATACCGCGATGTTATACTAATACACGGCGTGTGAGCTATCTAGTCGGACGTTTTCAATTGACCACACACGAACCAAATTAATTATAATTATAGTGCAAATCTGTTTTGTTACCAAAGTATAAACCTTAAAAAACTATATACAATCGATTAATCCTACGTTACTGTTTTATTGTGCCTAGACAAGCCTGCCGCCAGTGGTGTCGTATGGCGTGCAGCAATGTAAACCCCGTAAGTCCCATAGAAATACTTGACACATTGTTGACAATAGTTACGAATAAATTAATAAACAAAGTTAGTTTACAAATAGTTTAGTTTTACCGCAGCATAAACATAAACCACATGTATATACAATAGCTTGTGCTTACTTTAGCTGCAAACTGGTTATGCGACTAGGAAAGCCCTCCATTGGCCGGCCGTGACGAGGCGTGGCAAGCGTAAACAAACGACGCTAGCTCATAACCCTCATAACCTCATAAGTGATAATCATCAAAGTCTGGAGACTATAAACGAAGATGGAGAGAGTGATCAAGTCGTAGAGCTTCCCACACTGCGAAATCGCAGGGCGGAAAAGTGTGCCATTCTTGCTATTTACGGTCAAAGGACTGAAGGTGCAGAGAATTCAATACGAACACAAAGAGAGCGAAGGAAGCTAAACTTAAAGGGATCCTTAGAAGTTTGGTACATGCCGAAAACAGGTATCACGCTCAGATGAGGCGGGGGCAGCGAACAGGCTCATTCAAGCAAGACGGAATGCCCATTTCATCTGCCACCATATAAATTTAATAGAAAGTATGCCCGTTTTGCCGTGAAAAAGCGACACGACAGGAGGCCATTCAAGATCGAAGCCAAAACAACATCATACTATCATGCATTAGTTTCTGGAGACCCATGCTCGCAGCTTTATGCTGAATGGTGTCCAATACTAGAGCAGTTCTGAGCTCATAGGGCACAGCTGGTGAAGCAATTCTAATATGGTCAGAACCATAGTTTTTGAAAGCAGGGACCCGATTTTTAGAGTCAGCAAAGTAAAGAAATGACGCCGTCAGCATGCCGAAAGATCGGGCGCGCTTCTTACAAATGTAGTCCATGCTGGGCATTCTCAGCGAAGATCGTTACTAAAATAAGCACCCAATATTTGTAAGTAGGTAAGAGATAGATATTTATGATACAACCGAGTAAGTAATAAGTCAAGGGGTTTGGAGGCGAGTAATGCGAAGCATTTTACCTTTTCTGTACTTGAATGACATACCCGATGATGTTTGGGCCCACTTCTGCCAGTACGAGTAAGGACCTTCTGGAGGGCTAACTGGTGCACCTCTTATTGTAGCTGGGCGTAGGCATGTACAGCGTCGTCAGCAAAAGAGGCGAATAGAAGTAGAGGGTGCCAGTTTCCTGCCCACAAATCACTTTATAAAGGATAAGAACAGCAGTGAGCAAGCACTGAAACCTTGGTATACCCGATGTGAGCAGCCGAGCCACGATCCGACCTGGCTGCGTTAACACAACAATTGAGATCTACCTTCAAAAGTCAGAGATCGCCATTTTTAACTAGTACGTATCGCAAAACGCCAAGTGAACGCAAGTTTGAAGATTAAAAGGTCCATGAGATAACGCCTATCAAGGCCTTACTAAAATTCTAGGAATACTGCATCAACCGCTGCGAGACATTGTCAAGACTTAGTGTCCAGTCATGAAAAGCCCGTGATTATACTCGGTAATCTGAGTAGGAAAACCCGTGCGCGCAACCCATGTTGAATGATGGAGCAGGAGATCATGCCTATCGAAATGGTCTTAAAGCAGAAGAGTAGACTATATGCTTCCCATGCCTAGAGCAGAAAGAGAAGTCAGAAATATTGGGCATAATTGATTGCAAGGAAGATCGCCACCACCTTAATAAACTGGTTATAGAGCTCCTTTTCGCAATCAAATTGAAGAGATAACCATAGATCCGATGCCTGACAAAACCAAATTGTGTAGGGAANGATAGGCCTAGTCCATAAAAAGTACTTCGTACCTGGTTGATCAATATTACGAATAAATTAATAAACAAATTTATTTCTGGGCCTGTAGTCTGTAGAATTGGTAATAGTATACGTACGACTCATGCGGCGGCAAGCGTATAAGTTCAGGGCTTAACACAAGCCATTGTATATATATGTGTTTTGATATATGTTTATGCTCGGTAAACAAACTATTTGTAAACTAATTTATTCGTAATATTGATCAACCATGTATGAAGTATTTCTATGGCCTAGCTGTGTATACATTCTGCACGTCATACGACCCACGGCCAGCGAAAAA
>NW_014581964.1:0-459 GCF_000485595.1 Priapulus caudatus
GTGTGTGTGTGTGTGTGTGTGTGTGTGTGTGTGTGTGTGTGTGTGTGAGCGTACATGAGTGGGTGGGTGCGTGCATGCGTGTGTGCGTGTGTAATTGTGATGATGTGCGTACGACTTACAGCTCTAGTTTGTAAACAACAAAATTGAGATCACTCCTGAGATGTGCGGTGTTCCCATGGCTTACTCTAACACTGAATATATCACATGTAACGCGGTTATCACGCGTAAACCTTGCGTATCAACGTAGTGATCGTGAGGCACATATCCCCAGTCGTTGGTATATATATATATATACGCAGCATTGCTAGACGCTGACTCACCGCTGAAGCCAAATCGAATTCTTTTCCAATTACATTTCGGCCCCGTGAACTGTTTGTTCAGCAGCAGGCACACAACAGTTCTTCACGGCTGCACACGGCAAACACACCATCTGCTGCTGCTAGACATAATATATATATA
>NW_014581964.1:1801-2681 GCF_000485595.1 Priapulus caudatus
TTGCGGCAATTTCGTTGCAAAAACCTACGTGGGAATTCGTCTTTAATGGATAGCGGCTGAGGCATCCCGTAATCCCACTCGCAATATGAATGAAGGTGGAAAAACTTCGTGCGTTGAACCTTACAAGTTACACCCTGTGCGAAATGTTCCTTCGGGGTTATAAAAGAGATAAAACACCGGCAGCGCCGGGGCTGGCGGCCCATCAAACCACCGCCTAGTGTTTTTATGGCGGGGCGCTACGAGTTTAACTACTGGCCCAGCTTTTGATTAAGAGTTTTTTTTAGTAACCATCCCGTGTGCATGTGCGCGTACGGGCGCGCGTGTGCGCGTTTGTACGTGCGTGCGTGCGTGCGTGAGATCTCATATCAGCCTAGAGCGCAGCATGAGCTTGTGGGAGTGGGAGAAGACCGGTGAACAGCCTGTGTCTTCGCTGCTGCCCGTGTAGCTAGTAGCCTACAATAACAATAACAACAATAGCATCATCATCATCATCATCATCATCATCATCATCATCATCATCATCATCATCATCATCATCATCATCATCATCAGCGGCATCATCATCCTCAGCAGCAGCAGCAGCACAGAATCAGTATCAGCAGCAGTAGCAGTAGCAGCAGCAGCAACAACAACAGCAGTAGTAGCAGCCGCAGCAGCAGCAGCAGTAGTAGCAGCAACAACAGCAGCAGCAGCAGTAGCAGCAGCAGTAGCAATAGCATCAGCAGCAGTAGCAGTAGCATCAGCAGCAGCAGCAGTAGCAACTGCAGAATCAGCATCAGCAGCAGCAGTATCAGCAACAGCAACAGTAGCAGCAGCAGGCATCGTCTATACCATCAAACCGCCTTCGATACGGAAGGCATGAGTCACGCCCCCTCCCCCC
>NW_014581964.1:6469-7125 GCF_000485595.1 Priapulus caudatus
CGATCCATGACTTGCTATACGGAGAGGACGAACGACAGATCCATGACTTGCTATACGGAGAGGACGAACGACCGATCCATGGCTTGCTATACGGAGAGGACGAACGACAGATCATTGACTTGCTCGTTTTACGGCTCAGTATCCACTTAGAAGATAGATTGCATTTTGAACCGTGCCGCCAAACAAAAGCCAAAACATATCGGAAAAATGAAAAATTTCAACGCATGTAGTACCTGCCAATGTACGTGCAATATGCACATGCAAAATTACAAAGGAACGTTTATTGTGGGCTTACAAAATGTAATTTGTGAGACAACGCAATGAAATTGCGATAACTTGAATTCTGCAGCGATGTTATGACGTCGTGCAATAAACTATTGTCAGCGATATTATCTAAGACCACGGTAAAAACGTCAATTTCAGGATTCCATTATCATTGAGATGCAGCCCGAACGCACACTACTCGCTCTTGCCGGTTTATTTTTCAACGCTAAAATTTAATTACACTTAAATTTTATTATTCGTAATGGCTCTTGCGGCAATTTCGTTGCAAAAACCTACGTGGGAATTCGTCTTTAATGGATAGCGGCTGAGGCATCCCGTAATCGCACTCGCAATATGAATGAAGGTGGAAAAACTTCGTGCGTTGAACCTTA
>NW_014581964.1:8556-9051 GCF_000485595.1 Priapulus caudatus
CAACTCCTCTCCAATCCCCACCCCACCCCTCTCAACTCCTCTTCCCCCTCCCAACTCCGCTTACACCTCCTAACTTCTCTTACCCCCTCCCAACCATTCTCCAATCCCCATTCACCCCTCTCAACTAATCTTACCCCCTCGCAACCGTCCAAACTCTGCTTACACCTCCTAGCTTCTCTCACCCCTCCCAAACCTATCATCTATTCAACTCCTATCCCACCCTAACGTGCCGCCCACCGAACCTTCTCCGCGTTCTCCGGTTACCTCTTGCTCATTTGCTCTGCTGGCACGATGTCACTGACAGCTTTAGCATTCGATGCCGTCTCTAAGACAAAGCCGTGCACAGCTGTTTCCCACTAAGTACACTTCCCACACTTAGTCACGGTTCTCTAGCCAGGCACGGCGACTCCGGCGGATCCTTGCTACCAACAGCCCTCTCTCTCTCTCTTTCTCTCTCTCTCTCTCTCTCTCTCTCTCTCTCTCTCTCTCTCTCTC
>NW_014581964.1:9703-10112 GCF_000485595.1 Priapulus caudatus
GAGCATAGATGGATAGATAAGGCCGCCAATAGCACGTAAAACCTCACGAGAACAGCTTAGTATTTATCAGCGCGAAAAGCCTAGTGCACAGCTACGCTGTTTCATTTTCTTTGTGCAATCTATGCGCTACACGCATATACGGCCACTTACCACAGCACGCACGCACACACAGGCGCGCGCGTGTATACATACACGCACGCGCGCGCGCACATACGCACACGCACGCGCGCACATACGCACATACGCACATGTATGCACGCACGCGCGCACATACACACATGAATGCACGCACGCACGTATAAACACACACGCGCGCACACACACGCACACACACTGTGACACACACACTCACGCACGCACGCACGCACGCACGCACGCACGCACGCACGCACACACACACCCACACACG
>NW_014581964.1:11949-16714 GCF_000485595.1 Priapulus caudatus
CCGACGTAAGATTACTCGTAGACTACACGTAGTAGTAGAACCCCGACGTAAGATTACTCGTAGACTACACGTAGTAGTAGAACCCCGACGTAAGATTACTCGTAGACTACACGTAGTAGAACCCCGACGTAAGATTACTCGTAGACTACACGTAGTAGTAGAACCCCGACGTAAGATTACTCGTAGACTACACGTATAGTAGAAACCCGACGTAAGATTACTCGTAGACTACACGTAATAGAAACCCCNGACGTAAGATTACTCGTGGACTACACGTAATAGAAACCCCCGACGTAAGATTACTCGTAGACTACACGTAGTAGTAGAACCCCGCGACGTAAGATTATTCGTAGACTACACGTAATAGAAACACCGACGTAAGATTACTCGTAGACTACACGTAATAGAACCCCGACGTAAGATTACTCGTAGACTACACGTAGTAGTAGAACCCCGCGACGTAAGATTATTCGTAGACTACGCGTAGTAAAACCCCGACGTAAGATTACGTGCGAAACCTCCGAGGATGAGCAAGCTTTGAACTTATGTGGAGAGCTGAGATCAGCGCTGCACGTGATCATGCCAGTCGGCCCACTGCGTGTACAGGTTGCCTCCCCTATTATAGGTTGCCTCTATTGTCAAGAGCGGTAATCTATTGCCATGTTAATTTGATTTATTTTCGCCGTAGTTTGCGCCAAACGCCATTAGGAAATCTGCAAACCAGTTTTGGGCCAGCCTGCCCAGAAAGCGAAAGCCAGAGAGAGAAAGAGAGAGAGAGAAAGACCTGCGAGTGAGGGAAAAAGAGAAAGAGAAAGCGCGCGAGCGAGAGAGCAAGAACGCGTGTGTGTGTGAGAAAGAGAAAAAAGAAGGTAGAGAGATTGAAAGGAGATGAGAAGAGAGCGCGAACGAGAGAGAGACCTCTGGGAGAGAAAGACAGCGATGAAGGAAAAGAGAAAGAAAGAGTGAGAGAGGGAGCAAAAGAGAGAGAGAGAGAGGGGGGGAGAAGAGGGGGAGAGAGAGACGTGCAACTAGCATAGACCAGTAGCAGTGGCAGTAGCAGTAGCAGTAGTAGTAGTAGTAGTATCTGTAGCAGCTAGCATCTGCACATGCTGCCTGACCACTGACGGCTGTGTCACAGTAGACTACACATTGACGTCCGAAACGAGAGGGGAAGTGACCAAGAAAGCGACCATTGTGGGCCATCATTACGGACCGCCGCACCCCGACACATTACATCTGCCTGCCACACCCACGCGCGCGCATGCACACACACACGCACATGCGTGTATATGCGAGAGAGAGAGAGAGAACGAGAAAGAGAGAGCAAACGAGAGAGAGAGAGAGAGAGAGGGAGAGAGAGAGAGAGAAAGAGAGAGCGAACGAAACAAAGAAACAGAGAGAGCGAGAGAGAGAAAGAGCGACGAATGAGAGATAGACAGATAGATAGATAAGAGAGAGAGAGAGAGAAGAGAAGGCGAGAGAGAAGAAGAGAAGAGAGAGAGCGAACGGAGAGAAGAGAGAGCGAAAACGAGAGAGAGAGAGAGAGAGAGAGCGCAACAGAGAGAGAGAGCAGAGAGCAGAGGAGAGAGAGAGAGAGAAGAGAGAGAGAGAGAGAGAGAGGAGACGAGAGAGAGAGAGAGAGAGAGGAGAGAGAGAAGAGAGAGAGAGAGAGAGAGAGAGAGAGAGAAAGAGAAAGAAGCGAAACGAGAGAAAAGAGAGAGAACGAGAGAGAGAAGACGAGAGAGAAGAGAGAAGAGAGAGCAGAGAGAGAGAGAAGAGAGAGGAAGAGAGAGAGAGAGAGAGAGAGAGAGAGAGAGAGAGAGAGAGAGAGAGAGAGAGAGAGAGAGAGAGAGAGGAGAGAGAGAGAGAGAGACAGAGAGAGAGAGAAAAGAGAGAGAGAGAGAGGCGGCGTAATGACACAGTAATGACACGCGGACCGCCGCTGCCCTGCTAGTAAGTAGTATATTAAGCAGTCACCTTTCACGGAGTATAGAGACACGCCCAGCGTCACACGCCATGGGGCGAATCGCACCATATGCCACTCCACGCCACGCAGACCTGTGTGCGAGTCTCTCTCACAGTCACCTTAATGCGCCCACCGCCCCATGCACCACCGGGAGGGAGGAGGGGGAAGGTCACACCTTCCCAGACTATCCCGTGACAACTCGATAGGCTGACGATGTGTGAGAGAGAGAGAGAGATGAGTGGGAGAGAGAGGAGAGAGAGAGAGAGAGAGAGAGAGAGAGATAGCGAGGAGAGAGAGAAGAAGAGAGAAAGAGAGAGAGAAAGAGAGAGAAAAGAGAGAGAGAAGAGAGAGAGAGATGAGAGAGAAGAGAGAGAGAGAGAGAGACGAGAGAGAGAAGAGATATCGCAGAAGTCACCGTCTGTCCCGAAGTGGGCCACGGGTAGACCATGTGCCTTCCTTCATGATCACGCTGCTGCTGTATTGTAACAGCGTCGGCTGCTGCTACAGCAGCGTCGGTCGTGGCTACAGAGACCTATGAGACCCGATTCCTTGTAAGCCACACTCGATGCACGCCGCTCGCTATGCGACTGACCCTGGCCGCCGTGACCGCCGCCAGCGTGGTACGTGAACGAGCGATGACCGAAGGCAGTGAAAGCCGAAAGTAACGCGCGATGACATGATACGCGAAAGTACATCAAGAAGGGAATCTAGAGCACGACGAGGAGCGATTGACACGTCTCTCGGGGAATGCGCTTACTCGTCTTCTGCACTAATATCGTGGGCTTAACGTGAGCACATTTATCTTGCCATGATGTCGTAACGTGAATTATTATAGATAGGCTATACGACTAATCCGCATGACGCGATGGACAGAGAGAGAACAAGATATTGATAACGGGGAGGAGGGTATTGCGGGAGAGACAGGGGATAGAGCGCAAGAACAAAGGAAAGAGGAAGACAGCGAAACAGCGAGAGAGAGGGGGAAGGAGAGAAAGAGAGAACGCGCGCGAGAAAGAGAAAACGCGTTCGCGAATGAGAGAGAGATGGGAGGGAGAGTGAGAGGGAAGGGAAGGAAAGAGAGAGAGAGAGAGAGAGAGAGAGAGAGAGAGAGAGAAAGACAGAGGCAGAGAAAGAAGACGACGGGGGAGAGGGTTAACGTTATGTCAGATGAAGCCATGCCAGGAGACAGTACACCCACTGGCAGCATACGACGCGGGAAGATTCGGTCTACTAGACACGCCGGTCTCCGACTGCAAGCCTGTTTGTAGACCTAATGGCTAAAGTCTTTAAGCAAAAAGCCGTGTACACACCGAAAAAATACTTTCGGCGAGAAAGACGAAAGACCCCCCCCCAAAATATCCCGCAAAATTTATCCAATACAGAATGGGTAAACAGGTATGCGCACTACATCGCACATCGTTTCCCTTACATCTCCGTGTGCAATTGCCCAGACGTAAATTGCCCCTTTATCATCAGCGCTACACCACTCACTGTTCAGCGTCCGTCATACACGCCATCACCACGAACAACGCGCAAAAATATATTCGCAGTTGAATTTTTCTCGCTGTGCGACAATCGCCCTGCTACTCTAATGGCTCTCCCAGCCATGCAAGAAGCGTTGTCCTGTGGCGGCAGCGGTGGGGAGGGGGAGGGGGAGCGGCGGAGCTGCGGAATGTGGGGGAGGGAAAGGGAGATGGAGGGGCAGCGGTGGGGAGGAGAGGGGCACGGGCCGAGGGGGGGAGGGGTCAGGGGAGGCCGGAGCGCTGAAGTGCGAATGAGAGCAATGGCACCGTGTGTGCAATTACCGACATTTGCATGGCGCTTGACTGAGCCGGCACACAATACGCCAAGCGGATTTGTGTGGCTCTATGCTTATCATACGACAGCAAAGACCAGCGAGCTGTCTACATCCATGACGAGCGACAGGGGCGCACGCGCCAGCGGTGGGCTGTATGCAAACATGAAAAGGAGGAAATAGACGGTAGCTACACGCTCGCAGCTGGTGTTGCTATCCCGCCGAGCGTGGAGGGAGCTAAAAACAGTCACGTGATACAGTTGACTGTATACCATTCAAAGTCCAACATCTTCCCACAGAAAGATTCCACAGTCATACTTACCGTACTAGACATGGCCTTATATCCCTAACGCTAACCCTAACCCAACCCTAACCCTGATCCTAAACCGCTAATCCTAACACTAGTGCTGGCCACATTGGCGGTACTGTCGCTCCACGCCCGGGGATAGGCATTTCCTCGCAAGCTGTCCGGAAATCGGAAACGCAAGAATAGAGGTCGATGTAACCGTAACTACTAGCAACAACGATGTAATAGGGGCGCCATACATCGCCTAATGCTGCAACGGCGATAGAATCGGAGGATAGGTGCCACGCTTCTAGTTGTGTGCAACGGCATAAACGACGTGGCAGAGGGCGGCTACGCTCGCAGCTAGGCGGGCAACCAATTAAGGATAGGGGGCGCGTCCGTTAGCAACGCAGTCTGCGTGCTCCAACGACAGGACAGGAGGCGCCAGGCAGACGCGCCATCATCGCGGGAATACGGCGCCGAGTTACACGTCTGGGATCACCTGTGGGCCTCACGAACCAGACGCCACACTGTGCACGTGTACCGCAGGTACGCATGATACGGACCGTGCCGGTACGGTCTCAACGCACCGCGAGAAGCAAGCTGCTCTTTGTTTGCAATACAAGACGCTCTGTTTGCGGGTTGGAAACAGGCCACGTGTTTGCGTAACGTCTGTTAGAAAGCGATAAACCTGCTCGAATCGCAGGAAATCCCATGT
>NW_014581965.1:502-2182 GCF_000485595.1 Priapulus caudatus
ATATAAACATATAACATATATTAAACATATAAACATATAACATATATAAACAACATATTGCGCATGCGCGTGCACTGTTTCAGGCGTGCAGTACGGACTGAATAAAACTGCATACTATAGCTTGCTGAAAGAGAGGTGGATGGAAGACTGAGAAAATGCGGTAGGGAAGATAGCTGAGGGCGGCAGACGAAGAATGATGCTGAGCGAGGGACAGGTGAGGAGATGGGAAGGACGGGTGGAGGGGGGGGCGAAGTAGGAGTTTTGCACTCTACAGACTAGAGCGCTCTACTAATCATAAACACAGGTCTACTGATAATAATTTATTACAGAAATCTATGCTGAGATACCCCCTAACCATATTAAATGCATATTCACCATAAAATATAACTCCTCTGGTGAGATATTGCACATGCGCTAACACATTAACTGAGCCTGATTGTGTATTGAATGGTATATATGCAGCAGGGACCTTACATGCAAAATCTTCTTCCTATTTATTAAGTGACGTCTACTGATGGAATGTTATTACATATATCTATGCTAGAATACCTACTCTTCATTTTAAATGCATAATCTTCGCAAAATATTCTTCTTCTCGGGAGATATTGCGCATGCGCCAGCACCGTTTTAGGCGTGAAGTACGGACTAAATAAAACTGCATATAGCTGACTGAGAAAATGCGGTAGGAAAGATAGCTGAGGGCGGTATAAGAGAAACATGCTGAGCGAGAGACAAGGCAGTAAATGGGAAAGACGAGAGGGGGGGGGGTGAAGTAGGAGTTTTGCACCCTACAGGCTAGGGCGCTCTACTAATTATAAACACAGGTCTACTGATAATAATTTATTACATAAATCTATTCTGTGATACCCTCTAACCATATTAAATGCATATTCACCATAAAATATAACTCATCTGGTGAGATATTGCGCATGCGCTAACACACTAACTTAGACTGATTGTGTATTGAATGGTATATGCAGCAGGGACCTTACATGCAAGGTCTGTTTCCGAATCGATGGAGGAGGGATGCTGATTGAATCTGTCTGTATATCCGTTTGTCCTTTTGTGTCTGTCCGCCCATCTGTCTGTCTATCTGTCTATCTGTCCACATATCTGTGTGTCTGTCGGTCTGTCTGTCTTTCCGTCTTTCTGTCTATCTGCTTCTGTCTCCCTCTCTATCTCTCTCTCTCCGTCTCTCTCTCTCCCTCTCTCTCTCTCTCGTTCTCTCTTCCTCTCTTTCTCTCTGCAGCTTCGTCGAGGCCTCCCCGCTGCTCACAATAACGTTGTCTATATACTGATATACTGATCAAACAACGCCCTGCGCGAAGCTTGGAAACCACCTCGAGGCGCTCAGCGCCACCTATCGTCGGCAAACACAACCATCGGCAATCGAGGCCGTCAGCAAACGTGGGCATCGGGTGCGAGTGACGACATTGTGTGTCATACATGGCCGTGTGTATGTACGGTGGTGTCGCTCGCTGGCTGTATGTTGCAGGCTTGATAGACGTGCTGGCGATGTCACTGTATGCATTAAGGATGGGTGCCTAGAGATCTCGAAACTAATAAATGCAGCGTAATCGAAAATCGAATCTATCCTCTCTTGCTCTTTCTCGCGCTCTCTCTCTCTCTCTCTCTCTCTCTCTCTCTCTCTCTCTCTCTCTCTCTCTCTCTCTCTCTCTC
>NW_014581965.1:4366-7796 GCF_000485595.1 Priapulus caudatus
GAGAGAGAGAGAGAGAGAGAGAGAGAGAGAGAGAGAGAGAGAGAGAGAGAGAGAGAGAGAGAGAATAGCTGAGTGTGTGATACAGAGAGATACAGAGAGCGAAAATGTCCGTCCGCAGTAAATGTATGTAAATTTCATTTGCATTCATTCAACGACGCCCCCCCTAACACAAGCAAGTAGATTCAATAACAAATAAAGAGCGGAGCCTGCGTAACAGGATAGAAGAGGAGCCAGCGTAACAGGGTAGGAGAAATTCCGACTCTCCCGTGACCCCCCTGTGACCTCCCCCCCCCGTACTCCGCAACCAACTGCCACAGACTCCGTCAGACGTCGTCGCCATGGTTACAACAACGTCATCTCGGACGCTAGGTGGTCGTCGGCGACGCGCTGCCGTCCTCGGGAACGTCGGTCGACAGTCGCCGACGCGAACGTGTCGTCGGCAGCGTTCGTCGTCGTGCTCCTCATTGCGGTCGACAAACTCTGTCGCCACGATCAGTGGAACGACGTCGTCATGGTTACCGAATGGAATTTTTTTTCAGCTTGCAATCAAAACTAATGTAATAATGTCTCTATCTTTCTCTCTCGCTCTCTATCGCTCTTCCGTGGTTATCTCCTCACGTCCATAACCCGCCCCGCCCCCTCCGCTCCTCTCCTCTCTCGTATCTCCTCGCTCTCTTCTCCGTTCACCAATGCGTCCTCTCTCTCTCGTTTATCTCGTTCTCTCTCTCACTCACTTCCCTGGTCTCCGGTGGAGGCGTCGCTCGGAGCTCTCTTCTCCGTCTCCTCGGCGGGCGTATCTCTCTGTTGTGGTTGGTGTGTGTGTGTGTGTGGTGTGGGTGTGTGTGGTGTGTGTGTGTGTGTCTCGTGTGTGTGTGTGGGCGTGTGCTGCGTGGTGTGTATATGTGTGTGCAGTGTGGCGTCGCGTTCGCAGCGTGCGTGTGGCGTTGTATGTTGCGTGTAACGTGGTCTGTCGTGTGTGTGTCTATGTGTGTGCGTGCTGCGGTGTGCGCTGGGTAACTGTGCGTGCCTGTGTGTGTGACGTCTGTGTGCGCGCTGACGTGCCGTGCCGCTGCGCGCGCGCGCGTCGTGTGGTGTTGTGTGCTGTGTGTGTGTGTGTGTGCGAGCGTGCGTGTGCGCGCGTTCCTGCAGCGTGAGCACGCGTGTCACACTGTGAGAGGCGACTGCATGTGCGGCGTTTCTCAATATTTTGCAATATTTCGGACGTTAATGTCTTCGTGTGATTACCCTTAACCAATAACAGAAACGCACATATCCCATCGCTTCCTTACTAACTGCCTCCACGGCTACGAACTAACTCCCTGTAAATCACGCGTCCACTGTAAATGATATTTAGACCGTGCTGGACGTATACGCGTCCATAAACGCGAACTAAATGAAAGACGAGACGAAAATAATTTCACCAAACATGTTAGCGGTCAGCGTAAAATATCATTAAAATATTAGTGAAGGCGGTTTCGTCATCCGAGGATGAGCTTATAACATTCATTCGGATTCATTAGCGAATAATTTACGCTATGTAAATTAGTGCCTTGATAGAAGCATTGTGTTGTCTGGCATTATCGGAAGATTTCGCGCTCCGCTCTACTTACAATTTAATAACGAGGTTTCCGTTAGGCTGTAAATTTCTATTGCGCGCGTTTGTGTGTGTGTGTGTGCGTGTGTGTGTGTGTGTGTGTGTGTGTGTGTGTGTGTGTGTGTGTGTGTGTGTGTGTGTGTGTGTATGTGTGTTGTGCGTGTGCGTGTGCGTGCGTGCGTGCAAGCGTGTCCACGGTCTTGTGTGTACGTATAATATGTGCGTGCGTGTTCGTAGCATATGTGCTTGCGTGCGTGTTTGCTTGCGTACGTGCGCGGTGGGCGTGTGGGTCAATATCAGAACCAACACTGTATATCTAATCTGGTTCGTGTAGCGGTCTGTAGTTCTGCCTCGCTGACCGACAGTGATCGATTCACAGTAACGTTAGAAGCTGGTATATATTGATAATATATCACAGTATATAGATCGCAGGGCTACACAGCATGGAACGCTGGACTACTCAGCACGGAACGCTGGGTGTTACAGCATGGAACGCTATGTGTTACAGCATGGAACGTTGGGTGTCACAGAATGGAACGCTGGATGTCACAGGAAGGAACGCTAGGTGCCACAGCAGGAAATACAGGGCTATACATAATGGAATGCCGAGCTGAACAGCATGGAACGACGGACTACACAGCATGGAACGCTGGATGTCACAGCATGAAACGTTAAGCGATACAGCACAGGACTCTGTGATACAAAAAATAGCACGTGACGTCATCACGGCAGCGCCGTGGCGTCGCCACGGTTACGCGCATTACAAACAGATGAACAGCGAAAAGATATTGGTCTGCGGCGGGAATCGACAAATTGATTTTTGGCTGAAGCGGGAAAATGAAGTCGACACATGTTTGAATTTACAATGACGCTAAAGACGCACAATTCATATAGCCTCGGGGTTTTTACAGTGTTGCTACTATTGATGATGGTCTAGCAGCTGCCGCAGCTGCTGGTGGTGTTGGTGTTGCTGCTGCTGCTGCTGTGTTGCTGCTGCTGCCGCAGCTGTGGTGGTGGTGGTGTTGGTGTTGCTGCTGCTAGTGGTGTTGATGCTACTGCTGCTACTGCTGCTGGTGGTGGTGCTGATCATGTTGGTGTTGCTACTGCTGCTGCTTATGGTTTGGTGGTGGTGTTGGTGCTGCTGCTGCTACTGCTACTGCTGCTGCTACTGCTGCTACTGCTACTGCTGCTACTGCTGCTACTGCTGGTGGTGGTGCTGCTGCTACTGCTGCTGCTGGTGGTGTTGGTGCTGCTACTGCTGCTACTAGTACTGCTGCTGCTGCTGTTGTTGTTGTTGCTACTGCTACTGCTGTTGCTTCTGCTCCTCCTCATCCCTGTCCTCTGCGAGTTCCTTCTCCTCCCGCCTCCTCCTGCTCCTGCTCCTCCTCTTCCTGCTGCTGCTACTGCTATTACTGCTACTGATGATCACGACGATAATTATTCTGATGTTGTTAATGATAAGAACTTCTAATAAATTACATGTGAATGATTTTCACCTGCACCCCCTCCCCGTCAACTACACTGCCCCAACACCCCCACTTCCCCCAAGCCCCGCCCCACCCACAACGCCCTCCCCCACCCACAGCACCGCCCCAGCCCAATTCCTGCCCCACTCACAGCGCCCTCCCCCACCCCAATCACGGCCCCACCCCAATCACGGCCCCCAAGCCAATCACGCCACCGCCAATCCGGCCACCCACCGCACCCCAAGCACGCCCCACCACCGCAGTCCAGGCCCGTCCCTCAACATTTCTGCTTGCATCTATGACAAAGTACGCCATACACAGTATACGCTCTCCTAATGAACCAATTTGTCATAGGCAAGATTCCTTTCAA
>NW_014581966.1:0-1887 GCF_000485595.1 Priapulus caudatus
AGAGAGAGAGAGAGAGAGAGAGAGAGAGCGAGCGAGAGAGCGAGAGACAGACAGACAGACAGTCAGACAGACAGAGAGAGAGAGGAGGGGGGAGACGAAGTTAGAGAGGGCGCAGGAAGACGGAAAAGTGAAATGTAATTCTGCGCTACGCATAGAATACGCGCAACAGGACCACACGGATGAAAGGCTTCAAATTAGTGTAAATAATTCATCGCTGCATGAATATCAATTCCAGGTATATTGCTCTCAGAGTTTCACACTATCGCTCACACGAACTAGTATCGACGCAGGCCCCCAGCACGCGCTACGGCACGCACCCGAACATGCACGAGGTCGCACCGAGGTCACGAAATCAAGAAATCGGCAGGACGAGACTGGAGGAAACTGTCACAACCAAGTCAGCGGGCAATTCATCTCGTCCCGCGCTAGAGAGAATTTTCGGTGAACCGCTGCCGAGTCGCGCGATTCTTCCTCGTCGGAGGCTGCACGCGCATGCGCATGCGCGTCCATCACCCACCCATCCCCCGCCGCTGCCACGCAACTCAGCATTCTAGTTGGCAGCTGTTGTCAGTTCTGCTCGGCTGTATAATGTGTCTCGCGTCGTTCGGCTACGTAGACAGAAAACGATATTTGTCATATCGAGCCCGTTCTCATTTATTTCCGCACATATTTCGGCACTCGAGATTCATATTCGTCATCTCTCGAGAGTGCTTCGGATCTGTTTGCCCTTTTCATGCGGAATGGCGAAGCAGATGCGCATCATGTCGCCAATAAACGTGACGGGAATCGGCGATAGAGGAACATGCAGGCGCGTGTGTATGAAGGTTCGAATTGACGGGAATCGGTGATAGAATCGAGGAACATTCACGCGCGTGTGTATGAAGGTTCGAATTGACGGGAATCGGTGATAGAATCGAGGAACATGCAGGCGCGTGTATGAAGGTTCGAATTGACGGGAATCGGTGATAGAATCGAGGAACATGCGCACGCGTGTGTATGAAGGTTCGAATTGATGGGAATCGGTGATAGAATCGAGGAACATGCGCGCGCGCGTGTATGAAGATTTGAATATGACGTACATCTGCGATTTCGTTTACAGAGAATTAAATTCAAGCGCGCGCGATTTCTTCCTCTCTCCTTTCCCTCTCTTTCTGCTCTTGCGCGCGCGCTCTCTCTCTCTCTCTAGCTGTTGCGCGCGCGCGCTCTCTCTCTCTCTAGCTGTTGCGCGCGCGCTCTCTCTCTCTCTCTAGCTGTTGCGCGCGCGCTCTCTCTGCCCATTTCTCTTCTCCCTCTCATTGTATTCTCTAATGTCTCTCCCCGTTCTCCTCTCTCTCACTCTCTCTCTCTCTCTCTGTCAATGTATGCGGAATATCTATATTTATCTGAAATGATCTAGTTGTATACGACACGACAGCCGCATATTACTCAATAATCTAAATATATATAATATATATAATAAAATAATAATATAAATAATAATATATATAATAAAAATAAAAATTATATATATATATCGATATATATTATAATTCATCAATATATCAATGTATGCGGAATGAGTTACCCTTGTGCCGTGCGACAGTCATTTCGGATAGCGTACGTACGATATGAGATCTGACACCTGTACACATAAACATGTAATCAAGAGTTAATAAAGACAAACTCGAAACAACATCGAGATAACACTAGCGAGAATAGAATACACATTTGTAACTGAATATTGCGTATTTTGACCATAATATAATCTGCGTGCATTGACGTAGATTGACACCAAACGCCGTTGCTGCATGTGCATGAAGACATTGTGCTATATGACAATTAATATGGAGCACAAGTTATATGGGCAACGACTTAGAAAATCAGTATGTGCAATGTGCATGCATTGCA
>NW_014581966.1:5389-6959 GCF_000485595.1 Priapulus caudatus
TTCATTACAGAGGCCTACTTTTAACCCACCTCGAACAAGGGGGTGGTCGGGGAGATAGGACGAAATGGCGGAATGGGAAACTGGCGAAACGGGAAACTGGTGAAATGGGAAACTGGCGAAGTGGGAAACTGGCGAAATGGGAAAATGGCGAAGTTGGAAATGGCGAAACGGGAAATGGCGAAATGGCAAATGGCGAAGAGGGAATTTTTAATGGCGAAATGGCAAATGGCGAAATGGGAATAAACCACAAATGGCGCATGTGTAGATACAAGATCGTGACTTTGTATATATAAACAAATAAACACACACACACGCACACACACACGCACGCACACACACACACACGCACACGCACGCACGCACGCACGCGCGCGCACACACAAACTGTATAAAACCTGTGTCGCGTTGTCTCGATTTAAAAATACACATGCACGTGTCACATTGTAACATTGGCATTTGACATGAGCTATGTAGACCGATACAGCCGAGCTATATATTATATGTACTTCTCCGATTACACTCAGCAATCTGCATCACACCTCATTCACACCTCACACGTTGGAGCGAATGTCTGACATTTATCAAGGAGCACACACACGCGAGACTGCGTGCGTGCGTGCGTGCGTGCGTGCGTGCGTGCGTGCGTGCGCACCTACTCGACTACTGCAAATTGTATTCGAGCATGAAGTGTTTGTGTCACAATTACTTCGTTAGCTGCTTGCAGGTGCTCAGAATACCGAATCTCTCACGAAGTCAAGCTTCTATTGCCAAGAGCAAATACCGACCCGACGTACGCTTGAAGCCTTGCGCTCTCTCTCTCGCCGACTCTTATTTACCCCTCGCTGACTCTCTCTCTCTCTCTCTCTCTCTCTCTCTCTCTCTCTCTCTATATATATATATATATATATATATATATATATATATCCGTCTCTCTCTCTCTCTCTCGCTCTGTCTCTCTCTTTCTCTATCTGTCCCCCCTCTCTCTCTCTTTTTCTTTCTTTCTCTTATTTTCTAATATTTCTCTCTTTCTCTTTCTCTCTCTCGCCCGCTCTCTGTACACATATCTCTACATATCCCACACACAGAAATGAATTTCCACGAATCGTTTAGCATTTGGCACGTAATGAAAAATATTAATTTGTTCCCACTCGCGATGCGTGCTCAAACGAAATTAAAATGCATCGCACATTATTATAGCTGAGGACATAGACGTGTTAGTCGGAGAGTGGCAAATCACTATACTACTGAATTTGCAAGCGCGAAAGCACACGCAAATATAACAGTCGTCAAAACTTAGCCGCGAATTCATCGAACGAAAACACGTTTTATTTCGAATCTGTAATTTTCCAGCCACACGATTGTTGCTCGTCGCCCGCTAGGTGTCGCGTTGACGCACATATAGCTACATACAGCTACATATAGCTCATAACAGCTAATTACACATTACAACAGGTCAGCGCAGGTACGCACATAATTGTAAACGTTCTCTCTCTCTCGCTCTCTTTTTCTCTCACTCTCACCCTCTTTTCTCACTTGGTCTCTCTCTCTCTCTCTCTCTCTCTCTCTCTCT
>NW_014581966.1:8164-9044 GCF_000485595.1 Priapulus caudatus
TATATATATATGAACGCAGCTATATATATATATATATATACATATATTGCACACCCGCATATATGTATATAGGCCTACATATGTATGAGCACTAGATAGAAAAATATATAAGATTCAACGGGCCGATGTAGACGATGAACGAGCGCATGAACGTTCGATCAACGTTCGCGTGAACGTAGACGATGAACGAGCGCCTGAACGTTCGAGCAACGTTCGCGTGAACGTAGGCAATGAACGAGCGCCTGAACGTTCGATCAACGTTCGCGTGAACGTAGGCAATGAACGAGCGCCTGAACGTTCGATCAACGTTCGCGTGAACGTAGGCAATGAACGAGCGCCTGAACGTTCGATCAACGTTCGCGTGAACGTAGGCAATGAACGAGCGCCTGAACGTTCGATCAACGTTCGCGTGAACGTAGACGATGAACGAGCGCCTGAACGTTCGATCAACGTTCGCGTGAACGTAGACGATGAACGAGCGCCTGAACGTTCGATCAACGTTCGCGTGAACGTAGACGATGAACGAGCGCCTGAACGTTCGATCAACGTTCGCGTGAACGTATAGGCGATGACTGTTCGCGTGAACATTCGAGCAACGTTCGCGTGAACATTCGAGCAACGTTCGCCTTAACGTTCGAGCAACGTTCGCCTGAACATTCGAGCAACGTTCGCCTGAACGTTCGAGCAACGTTCACGTGAACATTCAAGCAACGTTCGCCTGAACGTTCGAGCAACGTTCGCCTGAACGTTCGATCAACGTTCGCGTGAACGTAGGCGATGAACGAGCGCCTGAACGTTCGATCAACGTTCGCGTGAACGTAGGCGATGAACGAGCGCCTGAACGTTCGATCAACGTTCGCGTGAACGCTCGAGCAACGTT
>NW_014581967.1:2500-7039 GCF_000485595.1 Priapulus caudatus
CAAGTACACTACTGTTTTGCAATATTTCTTTACAGGTACATATAGGTGCAAAACTGAAGTTAGTTTTATGGTGCACAAGTGGGTCTATCTAAAGCATGTCCACCCCAACATTGACAGTACTGCTATTTTTATGTTGTACGTTTTTCACAGACATTTTGGTCAAGTTGTCACTACATTTAAAGACATGCCGACGGTGTTAGCTGACTGGCTATTATAAATACTGGCAATGTTCGTGTTATTTTTGCCAGAGGCAGTACACGTTGCTGAGCAGAACGAAGATGCGGGATGGATTGCTGAGAGGAACGGCAAGATGCGGAAAGATGCTAAGAGAACGCAGGATGCGGAAAGTGCTAAGAGAACGAGGATGCGGGAAGGATGGGCCTGAGAGAACGAGGATGCGCGGAAGGATGCTGAGCAGAACGAGGCATGGCGGGAAGGATGCTGAGAGAACAGAGGATGGCGAAAGATGCTGAGCGAACGAGGATGCGGAAGAGATGCGAGAGAACGAGAGCGGAAGGATGCATTGAGAGAACGAGATGGCGGGATGATGCTGAGAGAACGAGCGATTGTCGGAAAGATGCTGAGAAGAACGAGGATGCGGGAAGGATGCTGAAGAACGAGATGGCGGGAAAGATGCTCGAGCGAACTGACGGATGCGGGAAAGATGCTGAGAGAGAATCTGAGGATGCGGGAAGGAATGCTGAGAGATACGAGGATGCGGGATGATGCATGAGATGAACGAGGATTGCGAATGAGGGTGCTGAGAGAACGAGGATCGGAAAGGATGCTGAGAGAACGAAGATGCGGGAAAGATGCTGAGAGAACGAGGATGCGGGAAGGATGCCTGAGAGAACGAGATGCCGGGAAAGATGCTGAAGAAGTGAGATGCGGGAAAGAGTGCTGAGAGAACGAGGATGCGGGAAGGAAGTGCTGAGCGAACCCGGAGGATGCGGAGAAGATGGCTGAGAAGAACCGAGGATGCGGAAATGAGCGAGAGAAACGAGGGATGCGGGAAAGATGCTGAGAGAACGAGATGCGGGAAGGATGCGTGAGAGAACGAGATGCGGGAAAAGATCTGAGAGAACGAGGATGCCGGGATGATGCTGAAGAACGGATAGCGCTGAAGAATGCTGCTGCACACACAATCTGCGCGTGTGATGCTGCGGATATGGTCTGCGATTTTCCCACGCGTGCGGTGGAAAGGCGAGAGAGAAAAGAGATGAGAGTGAGAGAGAGAGAGAGAGAGGGAGGGAGAGAGAGAGAGGAGACAGAGAAGAGAGAAAGAGAGAGTGAGAAGTGAGAAGAGAGAGAGAGAAATGAGACAACGAGAGAGAGAGAGAGAGAGAAAGAGAGAGAAGCAGAGAGAGAGAGAGAGAGAGTGAGAGAGAGAGAGTGTGAGAGAGAGAGAGGAGAGAGAGAGTGAGAGAGAGAGAGAGAGAGAAAGAAGAGAGAGTGTGGAGAGAGATAGAGAGAGAGAGTGAGAGAGAGAGAGAGAGAGGGAGGAGAGAGAGCGAGAGAGAGGGAGAGAGAGCGGCGAGAGACGGAGAGGAAGCGAGAGGAGAGAGAGGAGAGAGAGGGAGAGAGAGAGAAGGAGTGAGAGAGAGACCGCGAGACAGGAGAGAGGGAGAGAAAGGGAGAGTGAAGAGAGAGAGAGAGAGAGAGAGAGAACAGAAAGAAGAGAGAGAGCGAGATAGAGAGAGAAGATAGTGCGCACTCAATGCTATTCTTAGCTTAGCGCACGCGGGAGCTTGGCCAGGAAGATTGCCGTTATTGAGGGTCGCTGACGGTCGATCAGTCTCTTAGCAAACACCAGCGAAACGCGCTGCTCCTGAGTGTGCGCTCGCGCGTGCTGTGCCCACTGCTGCTGCCACGCCTCGTGCACACACGCACACGCACGCACGCACGCACAGCGACCACGCGCGCGACGCATGCACGCACACACGCGCGCGCGCACGCACACACGCAGCAGCAGCGCCGACGCACGCAACATACACACACCGCCACGGCCGCGCACCGCCACGCACGCACGCACGGCACGCACGCACACACGCGACGCTCGCACGCGACGCACATACACACACGCACGGCCGCGCGCACGCAACCCGCCGCACGCACGCACAGCACGACACACGGCACGCTTGCAGCCGCCGGCACAAATACACACACACACGCGCAGGCACACACGCAGCACCGCACGCACGCACAAGCCTCCACCACGCGCACACACACGACGCACGCACGCGACGCGACGCACCACACACACATGCACGCACGCACGCACGCACACCACGCACACACACTTCACACACACGCAACGCACGCGCACACACGCACGCACGCGCGACACGACGCGCACCGCACACAACGCACACTACGTCACAGCGCGCACGCACGCACATACACACACGCACCAACACGCGCGCGCACGCACGCTCTCTCTCTCTCTCTCTCTCTCTCTCTCTCTCTCTCTCTCTATATATATATATCCAATGAAAATACGTGAACCTAAGCTGCATAAACAGCAGCGCAAAGCTTTCCGTAATATGTAAAGTAGCCCGTCTGCATTTATCACGACACTCGCCGACTCGCCGTTCGCGAAGTGTAAGCAATTTGTTCGACAGCGCTAACCTCATCCCATCACGAAACGAGCTGCTAAAGAAAACCTGATTCAATTAATCAATCTCAATTCCAATCGATTGGTTCTCGTGAGTCTAGGCTGATTAAACTATGAGAGGCTGTTAGAGGGGATTATACTGGCTATACCGAGTTGCATCGATGAGCGAGTTTTGCAGCCCGTATATCTGCAAGGATGGGGTTGCGGTGATAGTTTGGCTATTGGCTTTACCAGCCCTTTTCCCTTTATCACATCCTCACCTTCCCTCTGCCTCATACTCAGCCTCCCCCGCTTTCCACTACATCCTCGCCCCTCATGTTTTTATTCATTATCGTCCTGTTCATTCTCATCCATCTTCTTCATATTCTTCCTCTTACACTCCTCCTCCTCCTCTTTCTTCTTCTTCCCCTTCCCCCTGCTCCTCCTCCTCATTCTTCTTCTTCCCCTTCCCCCTGCTTCTCCTCCTCACTCTCCTTCTTCCCCTCCCCCCTTCTCCTCTCCTCTTTCTTCTTCTTTCACCACCTCTTTTTCCTCTTGCCTCCTCCTCTCATTCTATCCTCTTCCCCTTTCCCCTTGCCTTCTCCTTTTTCTTCGTTCTTCCCCCTTCCCCCGGCATCCATCTCTCCTCTTTTTTCACCTTCTTCCCCTTCCCCCGCTTCTTCTCTCCTCATTCTTCTTCTTCCCCTTCCCCCTGCCTTTTCTCCATCCTCATTCTTTCTTTCTTTTCCTTCCCGCCTGTCTCCTCCTCTCCCACCTTTCTTCTTTCTTCCCTTCTCCCTGGCTCTCTCTCCTCCTTGTCTTTCTTCTTCTTCTTCCCCTTCCCCCTGTCCTCCTTCTACTTCTCTTCTTCCCTTCCCCCTCTGGCCTTCTTACTTCTCATTCTTCTTCTTCCCCTTCCCCCTGCTTCTCCTCCCTTTTCTTCTTCTTCCCCTTCCCCCTGCTCCTTCTCCTCATTCTTCTTCTTTCCCTTTCCCCTGCTCCTCCTCCTTACTCGCCTTCTTCCCCTTTCCCCTGCTTCGCCTCCTCGTTCTAGAACGTAGTGTATATATAATTACATATCATATTACATATCGCCGTGTTATATATAAGAGCTGGCGTAAGTATTCTTTTCTTAGGATTCTGACATATACACACCTACGATCTCAGCTGCTTTGCACGAGTTCTTCTACTTCTACTACTACTAATAATAATACCGATAATAATGAACAGAACATTTCAACACAAATAAACGCAACAATTAGATTGCTTCGTTTTGTGAACTACCCAAAGGTTTATTTCTAAAAGCGCGTAACAACACGGAACGAGACTGTTTTTTCACATTCCCGCTGTTTTCAACATTTCTCATTTTCCAACTCGAACGCAATATTTTCGTTGCTATCTCGCGTTATTTTAGAATTCGGAATTCGGTTATTTTAGATTTCGTCATCTGATGTAAGCTGATTGTCTGACAGGAACAGAGGAAATGAGATAAAAAATATCAGAGAGAACAGAATGTAGAAACACGACGACTACCTTAGATTACGGATAAAAATAAACTATAAATATTTGTCTTTTTCAATACAAGAAGATGTGCGTCAGGAAGATGTTTCCGACAGCGCCATGTTAGTTGTTTTTATAAGCTGACATTGCCTCCAGTGTACGTATGTTGTGTGCGATGTAGTGACGGATGCAAGGGTATGCACAGGAAGCTATGCATGGGCTATTGTTACTGCTCTTCTCTCTCCCTCTCTCTCTCGCTCTCATTCATTCCCCTTTCTACCTCTCTCTTTTTTGCTTTATCTTTTCCCACTCTCTCTCTGTCTCTCTCGATTCTCCTCTACCTCTTTCCCCCTTCCACTTTCGCTCCTCTCTCTCTCTCTCTCTCTCTCTCTCTCCCGTTCTCTTCTCTCTCTCTCTCTCTCTCTCTCTCTCTCTCTCTCTCTCTC
>NW_014581967.1:7923-9043 GCF_000485595.1 Priapulus caudatus
CAGTAGCAGTAGCAGTAGCAGTAGCAGTAGCAGTAGCAGTAGCAGTAGCAGTAGTAGCAGCAGTAGCAGTAGCAGCAGCAGTAGCAGCAACAGCAGCAACAGACAGTAGCATCATCATCAGCAGCAGTAGCAACAGCAGTAGCAATAGCAGTAGCAGCAGCAGCAGCAGCAGCAGTAGCACTAGCAGCAATATCAGCACCACCACCACCAGCAGCAGCAGCAGCTGCAGCAACAGCAGCTGCAGCAGCAACAGCAGCAGCAACAACAGCAGTAGTAGTAGCAGGAGTAAGATAATATAGGATTATAGTATCCTATATTATCTTACTCCTGGTAGTAGTAGTAGCAGTAGCAGTAGCAGTAGCAGTAGCAGTAGTAGCAGCAGTAGCAGTAGCAGCAGCAGTGCTCAGCAGACGATCTAGTGTTTACGACAGAGTCTTAAATGGAGTCGTTAGTGTAACGAGCGTCGCGGGATTCAACTTGTACACGGGGCGTCGAGAAAGAGAGAGAGAGAGAGAGAGAGAGAGAGAGAGAGAGAGAAGAGAAGACGAGAGAGAGAGAGAGAGAGAGAGAGAGAGAGAGAGAGAAGAGAGAGAGAGAGAGAGAGAAGAGAGAGAGAGNCTCTCTCTCTCTCTCTCTCTCTCTCTCTCGCGTCCCCTCTCTCCCCCTCTATCGTCCTCTCTCCCCCCTCCCTCCCCTCAACCCCAACCTACCCCTAACCCACCTACCCACCCACCAGTTCTCAGAGATGGACCCACCTATATACCCACCCAGCAGTTCTCAGACATGGACTCACTCCTCCCCAGTTCTTAGACATGGACTCACCTGCCGGTCCCCTCCCCCAAGGAGCCCGCTACAAGGGCGGCAATTTTCCAGCAGCACACAATAGCTCACCAATACAACGCTAAGTGAAGTGAAGGTGTGAAATTCGCGCGAGTGACTGCTTCATATTTTCCACTCACTTACTGGTATTGATTCTGGAACGACGGGAGGCATGGCCCTGGTGGCTTCTCTCTGAACCCTTCTCTCTTTCTCTCTCTCTCTCTGCCCTCTCTCTCTCTCTCTCTCTCTCTCTCTCTCTCTCTCTCTCTTTCTCTTTCTCTCTCTGCCCCCTCTCTCTCTC
>NW_014581968.1:0-393 GCF_000485595.1 Priapulus caudatus
CAGCAGCAGCAGCAGCAGCAGCAGCAGCAGCAGCAGCAGCAGTATGGATGCATGACGGCGGCAGATCTACATGAACTGGCTGAATAGCCGGCTAGCTTCCACGCCTCGCGCTGACAAAATATATGCAGGTCTACAACTGCAGGGGAAATCTCGTGGCCTCACAATAGCCCCTGAAGATTTCTTCACGCGTTGTGTGTTTCCTTGCTCTGCCGGCATGCGGCGCTGCAGTGCGAAGGCGTCGGCGTGGGCGAGCCGTTTTCTGATCATACCAAGAGCTAATAAATATCTAAGAGGTATTTATTAGCTCCTGATCATACTCATATACATCCCCAACAATTCACTATGCTATGATATATATATATATATATATATATATATATATATATATATATA
>NW_014581968.1:2142-2568 GCF_000485595.1 Priapulus caudatus
ATATATATATATATATAATATATAATATATAAGGTATTCTATCAAAGCGTGTTAGCCTGAGCTATATATTGATGCTGGCGGACATTCATGCGCGTCACCCAGCGTAAATCTACGTCGGATGAGGCGAGCACACTGCCGAACTCTATTAGGTAATGCACTTACGCACACGTCGGTGACCGCGGCGGGTACCGCCGCGGCGGCAGGCAGGACAACAGTGTCATTGCCGGTCTGTGTGTCAGGCATCGGTGCCTATCGATTTCCCACTAGCAGATGCCGCATCGCAACTGACAGCATGACCTCGCGACAGCGCGGTACATTTAGTTATAGCTAATGACGACACCGGGCATTACCGGGCAGCTGTGGGGCGGCCGCGGGCAGCTGTGGGCAGCACCGGGCAGCTGTGGGCAGCACCGGGCAGCTGTGGGC
>NW_014581968.1:6221-7064 GCF_000485595.1 Priapulus caudatus
GAGAGAGAGAGAGAGAGAGAGAGAGAGAGAGAGAGAGAGAGAGAGAGAGAGAGTTTCCGCGCCATGCCTGCCAAACAGTGCCGCTTATCGACCTAACGGTCACCCGAAGCCTAGCGGCGCCTAGCGTTTAACACATACGCCAGCGTTTCGATCCGGCTAATCGATACCTGCCTGCGTCGATGGAGATCCTGAATAAGAACAGGTTCAATCTTCGACTTCACACGCGCCCTGTGGGATTCCCGCACGTGTCCGCGAGGGATGCAGGGCCGTGGAAGGAGGCTGCACGCACGGGCATCTTAATTTACAAGCAGTACTGCGTCGCAAGTTTCTTTGCCGATGCGTTTTTCTGTAACATGTTGAATAACAGCTAGTGCCTGAAGTTGTGTTTACATAATTCCAGAGATTAATGGCTTCCATTTGGGCGTCGTCGTAGCAGGCTAATTTCGTCGTGAATGACTAATATAAGCGTCCCGTATGCCGCTCGTTCGGGGCAAGAATAAGGGGGGGGGCTGTAGGCTATTTATCTCGTTCACTCCGCGAGATAAAAGTATAGTAACTTTGCTTTTCCCCAGCCTACCTCAACTTCTCCCCGGCCTACTCTAGCTTCTCCCTGGCCTACCTTAGCTTTTCCCTGGCTTGCCCTAGCTTCTCCCCGCCTACCCTAGCTTCTCCCGGGTCTACCCTAGTTTCTTCCTGCCCTACTCTAGCTTCTCCCTGGCCTACACTAGCTTCTCTCCCTGGCCTACCCTAGCTTCTCCCTGGCCTACCCTAGCTTCTCCCCGGCCTACACTAGCTTCTCCCTGGCCTATTATAGCTTCTCCTGCCTACCCTAGCTTCTCCCTG
>NW_014581968.1:8338-9037 GCF_000485595.1 Priapulus caudatus
CTACCCTAGCTTCTCCCTGGCCTACCCTAGCTTCTCCCTGCCTACCCTAGCTTCTCCCTGGCCTACCCTAGCTTCTCCCTGCCTACCCTAGCTTCTCTCCGGCCTACCCTAGCTTTTCCCTGGCCTACCCTAGCTTCTCCCTGCCTACCCTAGCTTCTCCCTGACCTACCTTAGCTTCTCCCTGGCTTACACTAGCTTCCCCCTGGCCTACCCTAGTTTCTCCCTGGCCTACCCTAGCTTCTCCCTGGCCTACCCTAGCTTCCCAAGCGTTGACAGTATATACGTACTTAGCAAGTAAGTTGCTTACAGATTCGCCCCCTTTACCCGCTAACAGTAAGTACAGTAGGCCTATTGCCGCGTTGTTGCTTCGTGTTCACGTCAGCTATGTGCAAGTCCCCCGCATGTCTCGGTGCGTGTTGCTCAGTCACGGCAGATTTAACCCCGCTGTACCTTCCACAGAGATACAGAAAGGTGCAGAGAGCGAGAGAGAGAGGGAAGGGAGAGAGGGGGGAGAGAGAGGGAGAGAGAGAGTGGGAGATGAGAGAGACGGAGAGAGGGGAGAGAGAGAGAGAGAGGGAGGGCGAGAGAGCGAGAGAGAGAGGGAAGGAAGAGAGGGGGGAGAGAGAGGGAGAGAGAGAGTGGGAGATGAGAGAGACGGAGAAAGGGGAGAGAGAGAGAGGGGGAGAGAGAGAGAGGGGG
>NW_014581969.1:0-399 GCF_000485595.1 Priapulus caudatus
ACACACACACACACACACACACACACACACACACACACACACACACACACACACACACACACACACACACACAGACACATACGCACGCACGCACGCGCTCTCTCCGAAATTACACTGGTCCATAATTACGGCGGATCCGATCCCAGGCAGACGCTCTCGCTCTCTATACCTCCACATTATGATCATCATTGCACGCGGGGAAAAAAATATACTATTATAATTGTTGCCGCGATGCCCTGCATAGCACCGCAGCCTCGGGGCTCCGTTTCGGGTTTTTATGACGCCCCCAGTAATGCTAATGAGAGATATTCCAGCTCACGCTGTATAATGAGAGAGAGATGAGCTGCTGCTGCTCTCTGTAAGTCTAAGACGGGGTAAACCGCAGTGCATGAGCGCACG
>NW_014581969.1:1512-3668 GCF_000485595.1 Priapulus caudatus
ACACACACACACACACACACTAACACTGTGGGGTGATGAGGATGGATGTATTAATAATGATGACGGACGCGGGATAGGATAGATGCAGGAGCGCTTCACACAACGCCTCGGTTATCATCTCTCTCGCATTCATTATAATTCTCACTCCTGCAGAGAAACGCGATATGCACTTCTCAGTTCTGCACATCTCGTCACCGACATCAACATCGACGGATATCAAAAAATTTCGAATTGATTTGCAAATTTTTTTTTTTTAGCACCGCAATCATTATTACCTCGTCTACGATCATATGCTAGTTCGGCTGTTCCGTGATTGTCAGTTCGGTGTTAAACCGATGATGGGGGAGAAATTAATTAATATAAATCAACGTGTGTAATTTTCAGTGTGTGGAATTTAGAATTTATCTGGGGGTTTGGGAGCGGCTGTGACATACGGCTGTATTTGATTGTCGCGGCTGTTCGAGTGTATTAATACAAATATATATTATATATATACAGTTTCACGGAGCATGATTAAATAAAAATAAATATAATTAAATAAATATATCTATGTATTTTTATATTTACGTTTTTATATTTATTTATTTGTGTACATAAATTTATAAATTAATGTAATATATATATATATATATATATATATATATATATAATATTATTATTATATATATTTATATTATTATTATATATATATATATATATATATATATTATTATATANAATTTTTAAACGCGCGTTGAAATACAATGACAGACACACGCACGCACGCACGTACCCACGTAAGCACACACGTACGCACGCACGCACGCGCGCGCACGAATACACGCGCGCGCGCAAGCACATAAATATCCATGTCTATGTGCACGGACGCACTTGTCCATCGCTCGCGCGAACATGCACACGCGCGCGTGTACGAACGCGCGTGCGCGCATCTAAGCGCGCGCGTACACGTGCGCGCGTGCGTGCGTGTGCGTGCGCGCACCCCTAGCGACACGTCAATGCGACGACGAGACACGACGCACACGCACCGGCACATGGCCGCGGTGGAACAACATAAACATATTTGCCCCTCTCGTGGGGATAACGTTGGATTTATGAGCGAGAGCGATCGCACGGAGCTAGTTTGTTCTGTGATTACCTCCCCGCCGCCCGTAAAATCATAAAACCTCGCGGCCGTGGCTCGGCTAAGATGGCGTGTCACCGCCATTTATTTATTGTCGTGACAAAATGTTTGCAAATCAGTTGCAAGCTGGCGAATTATTAACTTGTGTGCCTACGACTAATGCCCGTGTAATTTATTGCGCGTTGTGTCTACACAGTTCGCGCATATTTCTCTCTCATGGAGAGAGAGTTCTACCCCGGGAAAATTGTTCCCCGTGTGCGCAGTACGTAGCGATCTTCGCCTAGATTTGACGTACTGCATTTATATATTACACGTCGGCACAGCGACGAACTCACGCGCCGTGATATAACTGCGGAGGAAAGGGCGGAAAAAAATTTCTGTAAAACCCTCTCGAAAGAGCCCTCTCGTTGTGGTCAAAATGTTAATTTCGACTGCTAGAGAGAGAGTAACTGGCAGCCGAAACGCGAGTGTGGGGGACCAAAGTCTAGACCCGGTGGTAAATAGAACTAAGACCAAAGCAAATAGCTCTGGCCGACGCGTTCGAAAATTATGTCGGTCTTTCGGCTGTCGCGCGAGAATTTAAAATTTTCGTAATTTTAATTATCGTTCTATTATTTTTCTTTATGTTAATTATCGCGCAGTCATTTGCCCGGCTTGCATGAATAAAAGATTTAAATTTCTTCCATTAATATTTATATTAACGGCGCAATCATATGTAGTATACTCGATATCATTTATTCAATTCGCGCACAGCCTAACAGTCAAACATATTAGCGGTGATCGTTTGACATAACACGCGCACGCATACATGTACACACGCACACACGCTAACGTGAGTAGACACACACACGCACGCACATACACACGCACGCGCGCACGCACAAGCACACACGCGCGCGCGCACCAAACGGAGACCTGAGCGTTAGGAAAAAGTAATCGAGAACGTGATTATTTTTACCATTTTATTCCTGCAGTCACTCAATCTTCCTCTCTCTATCCCTCGCTTGCTCTCTCTCTCTCCCTCTCTCCCTCCCTC
>NW_014581969.1:4457-6432 GCF_000485595.1 Priapulus caudatus
CGTGCGTGCGTGCGTGCGTGCGTGCGTGCGTGTGCGTGCACAATTCCTGCCATTCGCGATTTACATCAACGTCGGCAAGTGCTGTTATAACCGAACGCTACGACGGCCGAGCCGACGTTCCCGACAACGTCGCCGACGCTCGCTATTCACGGAACAGAATCTTCGATTCTCCCCCTCCTCCTGTATCACACCTTTACACCTCTGCGAAAATACGGCGCGGGCGGGTGTCAGAGTGGGGCGTTGGTTGGGCGGGTGGACAATTTTTTGTTTTGGGTGTATAATTCGTTCTCACTCTATAGACACTTACCGGCCGGATTTCGTGATGACCATCTCTGTGCCTAGCTTGTGGAACTTCTCCCACAGCTCCTTCGACTCAAGATCCACCTTCGGATTGTCGACGTACTGAGAGTCTTCCGGATCTATTGTACGTAGCGGCCGTTGCATCGACGCCGCCATCGACTGCTGTGCCGCCATCAGTTCCTCGGCCGACAGATGCCCCGAGGAAAGAAGCCCGGGCGTCTGACCGAGCGACTTGGGCGTGAAGGGGGCCGAGAGCGCGTGTGGGTGCAGGGCGAGGCCCTGTAGACCGGGGAAGTACTGCGACTGGGCCGTGAGAATGCTGTTCATGCTGAAATCCGACGGCCTGTGGAGGAGAAACGGCGGGTAGGCCATCGCTGGGTGGTGGTGTGGGGAAGCTGCGGCTGCTGTAAGCGGCTGCACCGGCTGGGTAATGTCAGACTCCTGGAGTTTCATGGAAGATGACGATGATGTCGTGTACCTATCCAGCGTTGATGGCACGGGCGGCGACGACTGTTGCTGCTGTTGCTGCTGCTGCTGTTGCTCGTCGGAGCTCGCCGCTCCGCTCGTCTCGCTGTCGGCGATGGTGACGACGATGACGATGACGCTGACGACGATGACGATGTTTCATCTAACAGCACACTGTCACTGCGGGCGATGATCATTCTCCGGGCGACACATCGTCGGGGCGCGCGCCTGCCGTAAGTGTCACCGCCGTGTCACCTAAACGTCGCGCACACGAACACGCACAAACACACAACAAGTTGAGATGCCGCACTGCCACCTCTTCTCGTCCTCCTCCTCCTCCTCCTCCTCCTCCTTCTCCTCTTCTTCTTCTCTCTCCTTCTCTATGATGCTGTCGCCTCTCGCGCGCGCTTTCTCTCCGTCCGTCGCTCGATGCAACAACACTAACGTATACGTAGCGCGCGAGAGAGAGAGAGAGGTTAACGCGGGTTGATGTGATGACACACGTCGCACACACTGACGGAGCACGCGGGCACGCTTACAGACCAAGCAGCCGCCACCGCGTATAGTAGCGAGCGAGAGAGTTTCAGCACGCTGTGTGCGCGGGCACTGCGTCGCTGCAAGACGGCATACGTGTGACCAATCCACAGTGAAGAGCGACCAATCGGCACCCGCGCTGCGCGCTGCGCCGCTATAGGCGTGTACGCCCGCTGCCGCTACTGATGGCGGCCACACGCCTGCCAGCAGCAGCCGCGCAAGCAAGCAGCAGCGGCGGCGGCGGCGGCGGGGTACAATAGAGAGAGGAGAGGCAGCGGGAGCGGATCCACGCAGCGCACTGCCATGCTCACCGATGTGTTGTAGCGTGCGTGTTTGGTGTGTTGTGTGTGTGTTCGTGTTGTGGGTCGCGTGCCTGTGAAGGTGTGTGGTGGTGTGCCGGCCGGCGTGTTGCGTGCGATGCTTGTGCGTGCAGTAAGAGCTGCGGCGCAGTAGTATGTTTGTGTTGTGATGTATTGGTTATGTGGTGTGTGTTGTGTGTGACAGAGTGAAGCGCTCTCCCACGGGCGTGGTAACGGGGATTTTGAAGATTGGGCACTTCGAAAACTGAAAGGAATAGATATCGTGAAAAGAGCTTCTGATCTGTAGGGCCGCCGAGAGGAATAGACGTATATCTCTACTCATCTCTACCATCTCAATCTCTCTCTCTCGTCTCTTC
>NW_014581969.1:7876-9470 GCF_000485595.1 Priapulus caudatus
CGACGACGACGACGACGACGACGATGACAGCAGCAGCAGTAGCAACAACAACACCAACAACATCATCATTATCAACAACACCAGCAACAACAACAAGACCCTCAACGACAACTAACCCAACAACAACAATAACAACAAAAACACCACCACCAACAACAACAACAACGATAACACCACCACCACCACCACCACCACAACAACAACAACAACAATGGGTTAACAAGACACACACGCACGCGGGAGGGGGGCCGTGGCGGCTTTGAGACGATTGTTCCTCCCTCCCCCCCCCCTTCCCCCCACTACCGCCACCATTCAGCAGAAGCACTGATGAACTGCCGGGGCGCGCGCGCTAAACAAGTCGTTGGCCTTTGTGCCGACGATACTCCAACCGCACGGCCGGCCTAATACGCTTACACAAGCAAACGCCAATACATGAATAAATTTCCACCATCGCCACCATCGCCGCCGCCGCGTCCGTCGTGCGTGTGCGCGATCATATCTGTACAAATTCGCAGCAATCGAAAAGACCCGAGAGGTTATTTGTCGGGATTAGCTGGCGCGGGAGGGGGTGGCGGAGGGTGGGTGGAAGTGGGGAGGGGGTGCCCCGGTCCCGATGACGTCATGTACGGCCCCGTATCGCACTGCATATTAAATTTAATACATTATACATTAATTGGGCGAGGCGCGGCGGAGCGGCGGAGCGGCGGAGCGGCGACGGTGGTGGAGAGATGCTTGGTGGCCCAACATGAGGGGATAACAAGAGATTTGGATGAAGCTGGCAAGATTGTGCCCGATTTCCATCGATCGAGCGGTAGCGGGGGGCGGAGGGGGCGGCGGGGGCGGCAGGGGGCGGCGGGGGGGACGGGGGCGGTGGGGGCGGTGGGGCGGTGGAGTGTCGGGGGCGGTTTTATATCAAATGCGGTGTGCCGATTCGGGCCGAAATCTATTGGAATGTCAAGAAATGAGGGGCAGACGTGTTAGAAACCTGGGATTTAGACCTCTTTCGGCATCTCCCCCTAAAACAACCCATTTAAAAATAAAAACAATTTCGCGTAAACGCGGGGGGCCTCACACACACACACACACACACACACACACACACACACACACACACACACACACACACACACACACACACACACACACACACACACACACACNCTCTTTCTCTCTCTCTCCCCCCCCTCTTTCTCTCTCTCTCTCTCTTTCTCTCTCTCCCTCTCTCTCGCTGTCTATCTTTCTCTCTCCCTGTCTCTTAACGCCCTTGAGTAGCTCAGCGGCGTGAGGTCCGCTTCATCATACCACACTGCGATGTAACACCGCCGCCATGTCACCACACTACACGCGCGCGCTATAACCACGTTTTGCCACACTGGCGTCAGGTTTTAATAAAGTCAGTCATGCACACCATGGCCCCGCGCCGCCTTAAGTCTTCGCTCCCCTCTCTCTATATACGGCCTAGCCTTGCTTGACTAATGTCTCGATCCTCTCTCTCTCTCTCGCGCGCGCGCTTCTCTCCCTCTCTCTTCTCTCTCTCTCTCTCTCTCTCTCTCTCTCTCTCTCTCGTCTCTCTCTCTTCTCTCTCTCTCTCTCT
>NW_014581969.1:10965-11361 GCF_000485595.1 Priapulus caudatus
TCTCTCTCTCTCTCTCTCTCTCTCTCTCTCTCTCTCTCTCTCTTTCTCACTGCCCATTCTCTCTCTCTCCTCTCTCACGCTCCCTTTCCGCCTCCCTCTCTGTGTCACTCTCCCTCTAATTATTTCTCCCCTTCCCTCTCTCTCTACACCCGCTGTCCAATTCCCCCTTTTCTTCCTCTATCGTCCTCGCCGTTCTCGCTCCTATCCTCTCTCTCCTTACCCCTTCTCTCGCGCCCTCTCTCTCTCTCGCCCTCCTCTCCTCCTTCTTTCCTCTCTTATCCCGCTTGCCACAAAAACGTCTTGCGCACAATGTGATACTACGACCGTCGCCTGCCACAACAACAAAAACAACAACAACAACATATTCATCACCATCATCATCAACAACAACAACAA
>NW_014581970.1:0-210 GCF_000485595.1 Priapulus caudatus
CTTTTGATTTCTTATTATTTTTTAATGTTTCGGATGGGATGGGATGGGATGGCATAGCATGGCATAGGATCGGATCGGATGGGATGGGATGCAGTGCGATGGCATGGCATGGCATGTCATGGGATGGGATGAGATGCGGTGCGATGGGATGGCATGGAATGGGATGGATGGATGGATGGATGCATGGATGGATGCATGGATAGATAGATA
>NW_014581970.1:1539-2646 GCF_000485595.1 Priapulus caudatus
GGATACGTGTGCATCTGTTTGCTTGAACAAATGAATTAGATTATAAGAAAAATTAACGTGCAGCCGTTGCGTGTGCCATGCCGCCAGTAGTTACGTTATTCAGTTTGCATCATCACGCGCCATATCCGTTGTCATTTTGTCACTCACCCATTCGCGTGCACTGATTATCACGTCTTTCTATCAACAAGGTACGCTGACCTTAAATCAGTTACGAAAACCACTTATAGAAACCAACGAATATCGACTCGGTTTTAGTGTTGGTTTTGCTGGTTACTATTACTTCAATACTACGGATTAATCGCGCAGTTGGTTCCCTTTTGTAATATATGGCGGTTGAGAGTAAGATCGCTATGTCATTTCATCCTGTTCTATGACTTCTCTCAACATTTCTACTAGTTTGCGTATGGTCGTTAGCAGTTGTTACACGCCCTGTTATCCAGACTGCTTCGTGCAGCTGCGCTTAAATTAATATCCAGTGGTTCTGCTTTATCTGGTCTTGGATAACATCGCGTACACGGCACGTATTTAAAAAAATATCCTTAGCGCACTTTATTGTGTTTACCGCCTAATCGGGGCATTTTCATGATCACATCAGACAAACTGCACACCGGCAGAATGCCCAATCGTTCATATTCCTGGAAAGCATGCAGGCGACTGCTTCGCGTAGGACGTTTGTGAAGCTTCGTGACATATGTCGCTTCTGACAGCTAACTGATCCACGCGATATGCAAATAATATATATCCTTTATACGCTCTTGATATAATTTATAGACCTACTAATTTGCATATCGCTTGGAACTGTCTACACAGATAAGGGATAAACGTTTATCCTTTTTTTGTGTAGATCTGTTCGGTACACAAACCTAATTCTGTAAGCATAATTATTCAGTTCACTGAAGAAAATTGTAACAATGTATAGTTTAGAAAATGTTTAGACTTCTTGGGCAGATAATTGGGCAAATAAATGTCTTGAAAGAGCGGACCACTGGCTGTCAGGAAAGCTCGGGTCGTCTGACCCTTCCGACCCTTTATTGGCTACGAGCCATCGTGCACGCACACACACACACACACACACACACACACACACACACACACACACACACACAC
>NW_014581970.1:4847-9035 GCF_000485595.1 Priapulus caudatus
AATGCGTACGTTCGTACTTCCAAATACACGTGCGTTTTCAGGTGCGTGGCCTCGAATGCGTGTGTGCAGTTTCGTGTATGGAATATGCGCATGCGTCTATTAGTGCGCGAGTATCCGTCTTACTTTCTTGTGCGTCTACTTCGGCGCCCGCACAAACTCATTGACAATTGGCGTCTGTCCGCGGTTGATGTGAATGTTCCGATAGCGGGCTGCATATGTTACGCGTAATCTTCAACCGACATGGTGGCGTTATTAGAATTATATCATACCATACCATGGCATATATACTATCTGCAATTACGTGACCATTCCGGTTTGGAGACAAAAGCAAGAGGATCATTGGGTCTGTTATTTGCTTTGCTAACATCATTACAAATATAATATTAACATGATGTTTGTAAACATACGAGTATGACGTTCTACATCACATCGCTGCAACTTCCAGTTTTGGGCCTATAGTGCACAGCATTTATTAGTATTATATAAAAAGAGAAACAGAATGTGAATTGTGATTAAAAGTCTAACTTAGTGTTCAAATTTGCCACTTGCCGTTTTCGTTCTTATTTCCCGTTTTTGATTATGTCTGTCGTGTGACCACGCGTGCGTGTGTGTGAGTGAATGCATGCGCGTATGTGTTTTTTCTATAAAAATGTGCTATTTTAGGCTTATTATATCCTATAAAACGACACGTGCAGCAAATATTAGAACACGCTCCGTGCAGTGAGTCCTATATAATACGATCCATGCAGTGTATTCCATAACACAATACGTGTAGGGAATCTTATAACACAATTAGAGTAATGTAGTAAATTCTATATTTAACACGATCCGTGCAGGAAAGACTAAATCACGGTCACCTTATAATTCAGTAGCATATTCTAGCGGTATTCTTATGCCATTTTCATAGGGGGTCTAGAGATGGAATAAAAGCGTTATTCATTGGTTGGGTCAAACACACGCATGGTAAATAGTTTGTGAAATAAGACATTTTTCTAAAAGCCGGTTTTAAATGTATAGTAGTGCTACACGTGTCATGTCATGTTGGGTTTTTGCTGAATGTCTGTGGCATTCTTATAAAATACTAACGGCGACATAATAAGAAACACTTGTATGGCAAACTGTAAGAAACCCCTACATGCATACATTCGTGTGTGTGTGTGTGTGTGCGCGTGCGTGCGTGCGTACACACATCCATATATACTTACATATGGGAAGAATGGCTGGATTCTGCGGCCGAAGTGAAATATTTCAAGGGAATTTTTCCATGCACATCCGTCTCGGACATACCCCTGCTCATTTTGAGTGCATAAGCTTGGTCCAAAAAAAATTTCTTGGCTGGCAACGCGACCAGCGACGCGAGCGTCATTCCTATGTACATTAGCATAGAGGAAGGATTGTGGCGGGATGCTGCGGGCAAAGTGAAATGTGTAGAGCGGATTTCACCATGCACTTGTCATCCGGGCATAGCCGTGTCCATTTTGAGCGCGTAATTAGTTTGGCCGAGAAAATAATCTTGGGCGGCAACGCGATCAGCGACGCGAGCGCCATTCCCTCGTAATATATTATATATATATATATAAGTAGCATTGCAGAGGAGCAATAAAACCAATTAATCGATAGAGAATACATAAACATTGAGACTTTGGTAGGAATTACACTTCGTGTTTTTTTAATTTTATTTTTTATTATTGAAACGTTCCAAGTGCCTCTGAATGGCGCCTTTACGTGTTTATACGCTCTTAAATATCAGCGGCGCCTACCGTTTGCATCCTAGGCCTATGATTCACCGCCCGCGTCTATGCTCACACACATTCGGTTTTAGTCTACAAGGAAATCGCAGAAGGATTTCGCAGTAAAATAGCAATTCGTCGAATTTGCACAGGTGCAAACTTCTGCTTTCAATTCGAAGAACCGTTAATTTGTCCCTGTCATAAAGATCCGCGTACTATCCCAGCTAACAAAGTTATGTTCCTTGAATGTTATGGGAATATTTATTTTAGGTTAGCAGAACATTATTCAGTGACGTTCTAATAACGTGTTTTAGGAAAGTTTTCCTGACATTCTGAGAACGTTTTTGCAAACATTCACATAACATTGATCAACCTCCGAAAATGACATATTAACTGCAGCAACACTACGTATGCGCTGCAGTCTTGTCTCCAGTACGGCAGTACCATCACACGCAAACACAAACAAGTACAAACAGTATAACTTATAGAGTCCCTATATACAGAGAGTAGCGCCAACTCAGGATTTGACTCCATGTCAGGGCCGTATCCAGAGGTTGGGCAGAGGGGGGTTACAAAATGGCGATGCGAAGCTTCGCCCCGAGCCGCGAAGCGGTGAGTGGGGGGAGAGTCCGGCCATTTTTTGGGGGGTTTTTTAACATGCTTAGATGCTATTTCCTGGCATCTAGTTCACTTCAATTGTTTGTTGAATTCATACAAATAACAGTGTATATCACCATAACCAAATAATCAAATGAAATGAGATTTGTAACAAACTCGTCTCTGGTGTTGGGAATTATGACTAATTATCTCCGTGGTGTGATCCATCCAATCTATTTACTAGGATGATGACCTGTGACTCTTTGAAATTATAGTGTTAACTAAAACTGTTACAGTAGTAGAGTGTTTCAGTAGTTTACAAACCATCAATGAGTCTTTATCTTAAAAAAAGTTATAATTACATTTTAATGGTTACACAAGACTTTTACCCATTAAATTAAAGACTTTTACCCATTTACCCGACTTTTACCCACAAAAGACTTTTACCCATTAGTTGACACCTGTTATACCCACTTAGTATCACCATACATTTATTTGTATAGATCCCAATGTAACCGAGTAAGACCCGAGTAAACAACTGTAGGTCCAAACATGTTACTAGGTTTAAACTAGTACTCTTTTTTTTTATCAACCAAGGGGGGTTACAGAAACCAAATAACCCCCCCTGGATACGGCCCTGCATGTTGTTTCCAAATGTATCAACACCGCTGCCGCTTAAGTACAGCGCTGTATGGATACGCTGTATAATGGTCCGTAGTAATTAATTAGACTAATCGTCCTTCAATAAACTCAAAAAAATTACAGAGATTATAGCTAAGACATGTGTCTATGTGTAGCTAGATTTATAGAAATTTAACTCAAATCGTTCGCGCCATATGATAGTTTAATTGTACACTTTCTTACCGCCAATAGCCGTGCGTATATTAGCCTGTGCGATACCGCGCGTAGATATACTTGCATGCTAATTAATTAAACCACTCGCGCTTCAATAAACTCAAGAATCACAGAGATCATAGATAACACATGTGTTTATATGTGTAGCGTTTTAGGTGTGACACATCCGTCACCCGAGGGCGCCACCAGTCGACACGTAGTGACTAGCAATAACCTTAGGTAAGAACACTCACCTAGCTATAGTATGTCCGGATGCGTTGACATGGCCGTGATCGTCGCCACCCGGACTTCGCTAGCCACCAGAGCGCCTCAGTGCTACTGCGCTCACTCCGTAGTACCCACCCGCGCGTTCGTTCGGGCTCCGGTGCGATAGCGTGGTTAGTCGACAATGCCACACCACAAACGTGACAACGGGGCCCCACCCCGCTCTGCTGGCCTTACGTTACGTCTATAATAAATGTCAACCCGGTGTATAAACAAAGGGTATACAGATATAGGCGTAGCGACAAAGGGCTAAATAACCGGCAGGCTCTCTACCTGCACGGACCTGATCACCCAGCATTGATTGCAGGGTAGTGAGCCGTTTCTATCCTGCCGTGAGCGTCTGCACTTCACTCGCTCCTTCTCGTCTACTCATAGTTAGGGGGTGACATTTATTTTAATTCGTTCGACTATCGCACTTGCCCCTATCCGCACGGGCCGGAAGACGAACGACGCGGGTTGGGCTACTACGGATTGTGAGCGCAGAGTAGCACATGAGGCGCGTCTCGTGTGCGCTACGCGAGTCGGGTGGCGCCAGAATCCGGCCATAGTCAAACGGCATCCGGACCATCACCTATATGCTACGGTGGGTGTTCTTACCTACGGTTAATCGCTAGTCACTCGTGTGTACTGCGTGGGCTGCCTCGGTGACGGACTGTGTCACCACCTAAAACGCTACCACAATATACACACATGTGTCATACATCTAATTGACTCTCTGTGACTTCTTGAGTTTCATTGAAGC
>NW_014581971.1:0-672 GCF_000485595.1 Priapulus caudatus
GTAATGACTAGACTTCATTTCAAGTTGAATGAAAACACTTGTTGGGCCATGCGTGTTCTCTTATTCATCCGATTCTGAGATACGCAGACTGATGGGATGCATGATGGGGGACAGCTCGGCCTGCCCTCTGGTGCTGGACAACGTAACAACCTTATTGCATACGCGGTAGAACGTCTTACACGAGGAACCATATATAATTACGTTTATATATAACAGCAGCAATATTGGAATCGTACACACTCAATGACTGACTATACATAACTTAGAACAGGTTATAATGGTTAGAACAGGTTTGGAGATAGGTCCGCGGCGTTGCCACGGCGACGGTACCAGCAGATACAGGATCGGCATGAATTCTGCCCGCCATGACAACACACTGCTATTTATGCTCTCTGCGAAACATGACATAATACTTGCACGACAGACTCGGTAAGTTCCTGCGTCCATGTAGTAACTATATGATTGTATATGACGATGTTTTCAGGATGTGAGGATGATGGGGGAAGGGGAGGGGGATGTGTGGATGATGGGGGAGGGGGGAGGAGATGTGCGGGTAAACTAGGATGTTTGTCACAGTCAGCCACTCACGGCTGTCACAGCCTGCCCTCCCGATTCCACAACTACCACACACACACCCACATACATGCGCATGCTGCAGTGGCGTAGCCAGGA
>NW_014581971.1:4034-9028 GCF_000485595.1 Priapulus caudatus
GGGTAAACCTCATAAAACCCCGCCCCTCCCCGGCCTCTGCCTCGCCTCGGCCTCTCGACCCTTTCACAAATTATTCTTCATTAACGTAAATGAATTGCGCATGCGCGTGTTTCTCATCCGTATACTTGCTGTTTATTTCAGCTTCTGATATTTTTTAATTAGGCTTACCAAATGAAATTATGTTGTGATATTATAGACATAGATATAAAAAATTATCGAATAAGATCATGCAATATTTCATGATTTCAGAGAGGTGGCTCATAAATTATTGATTCTTAAACACGAATGTACACTGTTATGTATATCTGTGCTGTATTCATGTCCTATAGTTGTCTCATAGTAGTGAAATGTTTGTAGCTTGTTTAGTACAGGTGGCTGAACGTTCTAAATGCACATATCATATGCGATAGTTACACATTTTTATAACTGTTACATGGACATAATATAAAAGCAATCAAACATGCGAAAACTAAAAAAAGTAAATACCTATATCAATTGCATAAAAGTAATAATTGTACAGACTAAACAGGTATAATAACCAATTTCGTTCAATGACATCAACAATACGCAGCCTTGGTTGCGGATTACGAACAGATAGACAAACATGCGCGGAAACGTTCGTGATAGTATGATGTGAACTTTACATATGGGTTCTTATAATAAAACAATACGTTCACGGACTTGATAAAATAGTTTGACATCGCACGATAAAGACTTTTATGTGTATATTTATCTTTAGGAAACGCCATATGTCACCGGCCATCTGGTACGTGAGATTAATGATTGCTCTATTGATTTACAGGGCTAAAGTGGAGTTTGTAGCGCAACGCTTAGTCGCGACGTTATATTAGGAGCAATCTTAAGCCATTAAGAATCATGCATTCTGCTAGATGTTTGCACAACGCAAGCACACCGAATCACGCATCCTGGAATAACCACATTTCTTACGGACGACCCGTAGGTGATTAACGATAGCTTAATATGGCGGCGGTTTTGATACTTGCGACTGGATTTCCTATTCGTCTCCACTTTCCGATTGTGTATCTGCTAATGGGAGCTTAAATTTACTGAATATTTGATTCCAAGATTCGTCTCGATACCTAAAAAAACTATCGGTCTCTGTCGGATCTCGTCACGTTACGCTTGTCGTGTTTCCGTGTATGTGGAACGTGCTGTTGCGACAGAATTCTTGGCGGGGAATCTAGCGATCGAATTAAGGATATAGACCAACTATGATATTCGGGTCTGTATTCTGTCTCCGGATCTCTGGAGAGTATGGCTACATTGATGTAAGCGAGGCTATATTCTGATCTCGGCCAGACGATTCAGTTAAGACACACACAAACACACACACACACACGAACACACACACACGCGCGCGGGCACGCGCGCGCGCACACGCAGCACACGCACACGCCACGACGCACACGCACACGCACCACGCACACGCACACGCACACGCACACGCACACGCACACGCACACGCACACGCACACGCACACGCACACGCACACATACGCACGCACGCCACGCGCGCACGCCACGACACACACACACACACACACACACACACACACACACACACACACACACACACACACACACACACACACACATATATATATATATATATATATATATATATATTCAGCGACATCTATCGTGGGGATTAGCTACGACATCAAAAAACTATACACGCCAATATATGCTCACAAATTATTTATTATTACTCACAATTTTGAAGCTACTTTTAATTATATTACTTCAATTTCTTTTAATTTTAACTTTGATAATGCGTGAACCGTGTGTCCCAGAACAATCTGGTTGTACTTTTCCATGTAAAATTATAAATGAAGAGAGCAGGTATTAACTCTGGCAATTCATCTAGGTGTTTAGTGGTGAAAGTTTGCGTCAACGATTTTCACAACAAGTACATCAGAGTCATAGCTACAAATATGAGAACATTCTGTGTTAAATGTGATTCAAAGGAAACGTTTATTTTGTCATAAAAAAAAACCAAGAATATATTCCATGATTAACTGCGTTATGAACATTAATTTACTAATGCCCAATTACGGGACAACTACCTTAGATATATGTGAAACCATTGCGACAAAAATGAGATTTTCTAGAGAAGTTAGGTCATTGTTTTAGTTCTTATGTATATGAAACGCGTGAAATATTTTTATCGCTGACAATGAAATAAACGAATACGGCATTAGATATTTCGACGAAGAGCTGACAAAGTTGCTAAGTGAACAATATATCAAATTCAGTGGAAAACGTCCTAGTAATACAGTGGCCATTATCAGTTAATTGACGCCGTGCTATTTATTATTTCTTTAGCTTTCCCTATGATATGTATCCCGCGATCGCACCAAAATTATCACATTATCTATACGTCAATATCATTTAGTATTCTTTTATATGCTCCCAATGTACCAGGGTCGTCACTGGGATTGGATATATGCAAGCAATCTCACCAAACCCCAATTACTATTCTATGCAAACTCTAAAATGATCTGACTTGCGATAACCTTAATAGCTTCCCATGTTTCTTCAGACGTCGGTTCAATCTGATCTTCTGGGAGCAGAAAACCGTAGTAGCCAGTATCACGTAACTCCACAGTGTAAACGTACTTCACTTTTGGCACGCCCTTAGCCCAGTCGCGCGATGTCCCGGAAGATTCATCTGCAATGACATTATTATGAGTAGAGCTTTACTCGTAAATAAAAGATACAGGCAAATTTATAGTTAGTTATGCACATAAAACCTTACGCGCAGTTTCATTATGTTATATATTCATCAGTATAACGATTACTCACGATCGTCTATGCAAATGAAGAGAATCAGTTGATATGCAGTTAATAAGATAAAATTTCTAAAGCCCACCGTGAGATAACTTTCAATTTTTCAAAAAGCCAAATTTTCCCATGAAGTAAATACATTTAGCTTAAAGCCAGCTTGCATCCACGTATTGCATCATGCGCAATTGAAAAACGAGTTCATGCCTTTACAATAGACATCTGAGGAAATCAAATACAGTTAACCAAAAAATTTTCATTAGCCCAAAATATCGTGGAACATTGCGTAATGGTTTGTCTACATACACAAGACATTAGCGGACGATCCGACTTCGTACCCTGTACCATGTATTGCCGTCAATGCATTTGTTGCCCTCACCCCTAAGTCATACTAAAAAATACAATAAATTACTACAAATAGAAGCATAGGATATCGGGAAATTGATGTGTACACGTACACAGAACATTTGCTGCTGATCCTACGGTGTATTCCGTTCCATACATCGATGTCAAAGTGTCTGTTGCCTTCACAGCAAGGTTATACTGTGAATAAAATCAGGCATATGAAAGCCAAATAGATCAGTGAATAGGGAACACCACGATGCTGACTGAATGAGTCTGTGTTTATGTATAAATGAATTGATTCCGATACGCGAAATCTAATAACGGCAGATATTATCCTTGCGCATGGCGAGAGTATTGTTGTTAACGTACGCTCACAGATCTTTTGCAGCTTTATCTATAAATATGTAACGTTTCAGAATTGCCGTGAGTTGCGATTTCTTCTTACAACGGGTTGGGGTAAAGCTTTAGGACAACAGCTAGACTTTATGTCGGCAACACATCATTGTATCAGGAGTGTATGATATAGACTAAATTATATAGAGAATATTATATAGACTACAGTCTATATTATACACTCTTGATTGTATTAGCGGCTTTTGGAATGGTTCGGCGATAGTGTAATTAAAGTACCAAATCATCGTAGTCCGACGGTAGTTCTGAGGTGTAGCCCCACGGAGTAAGCCATAGCTGCGAGTACGAGTGCATAGTGATGAAAGCTTTCATATCGTTGGCTAGAGGCAGTACGTAATCACGTAAATTCCTCGTCTCGATCTCGGAAGCTGGCGTTGTGCCAGCAAAAGTACTAGAGCAGGGATCACTGCTGGCACCGATCTCTAAAATAGAACGGAAAGCAAACGTTTGCAATAAGATTTCGACGAATACATCGGTAAAACACTTTGAAATAAATAATGAACATTAATTGGAAAGGAAATTCGATTAATGTGCGTCTGAATAAAGACATGTATTAACGAGAAAGAAATTCTCTAGGACAATGTTTTCGCGTATGACGCCAATTCATCACGATACAAAGCTAAAAAAACATTACCAAAATTCATTGTCCTAGAGTAATAATTACCCATCCACTTGAAATCGAAGTTTCGATTGACATCCGCACCATAGCAGCCATTAATTGGCCCAGACCGAGATTTCCGCCACATCCGATCCTGTTTTAAAGAAAACAAAAACACTAAATCTTCTGATGCACGGACTCCCGTAACATTAGGAGTACATGAATAGAGAGATCCCTCTATTCTAGTGCTGCCGCTAACATTCATTGAGACGAATATCACAGTGCGCAGTAGTGAGATGAATGTTGACCACGTTCACGATATTGCAGTCACGACGTTGCAAATGATTGCATGATAAAAGATTAAGATTAAACGATTGAAAGACTAAATGTTGATTTTAATAATTACGTGTGTGTGAGAGTATTCATATCCATCTGGGTTGACGACAGGCAAGATGTGCCACTCAATCTGATCCACAAAGTTCTGAACTTGCGAGTCCTCTGCATACTTGGTCAACAGCTGCGTAACACGTATAAAGTGAACGGTTTTCTTATTATAGATGTACCGCCCCTTTACAGTTTGCATCTGATAAATAATGATTCCGTGCTCGTTATATCTAACGAATATAATAAAAATAATACATAATAACGTACACATGCGGAAAACACTTCACGGCAGTTATTACTGAAGTTACAACTGCCCATTAGTAACCTAAGTGTACGATTTACTCCAATAATGACAATTAAAGAAATCCCAAACTACAATCTTCAATAAGTTACCTAAACATTAATTTTATTACAGCCTTCCGGAGATGGATTTTGGAAACTAATAAATTCA
>NW_014581972.1:0-6775 GCF_000485595.1 Priapulus caudatus
GAGAGTACGGAGAGGGATGAAGATGGGAAGGGGGAGGGAGGGAAAGGGAGAGAAAGAGCAGAGAGGGAAATGGGAGTGGGAGATAGGGGTGCTACATGCGCTGAGCTTACATTTATAATTAATCACTCTGACCTACAATATTAAAGGATACATAGAACAGGCGAGACGCAAAACGCGACACATAGGTGACAGTCACATGTCACTAGGTTGACAATCACGTGTCACCAGCGTGACAATTACGTGATAATCGCCTTAATTACCGGAAGGCGTCTATTTTTTGAATCCATCCGGCATTTCATCATTATAAAATTTTCATTTATTTTGTTGTGCGTGATTCGATTATTTCAAGGAAAGTGTGTTTCTTTTCGCGAGAGATTAATTTTCGAGTTATTTTTCTATCATTAATAAGCGAAGTAGTTCACGTAGTGGGGGCCAGTAGCAGGCCGGGGGGAGGTGGTGACAAACATATTGTGTGCGGCGGCATAGGCTGCAGCTGGAGCACCCCTGCCAGCTGGCAGCCACCAGTGTTATACGAGAGATCGAGAGCGAGAGACGATAGATATGAGAGACCGAGAGAGAGAGAGAGAGAGAACGCCACAGCGAGAGAGAGAGAGAGAAACCAGAAGAAGCGAGAGAGAGAAAAAGAAAAGAGAGAGAGCAGAGGAAGAGAGCATAGAGAGAGAGAGAGAGAGGGATGAGAGAGAGAGAGAAACCAGAAGATGAGAAGAGAGAGAAAGAAGAGTAGAGAGACGAGACGAAGAAGAGAGAGCTAGAGAGAGAGGGAGACGACCGAGACGAGGAAGACGAGAGCGAACAGAGAGAGAGCTAGGAGAGAGACGGAGAGCTAGAGAGAGGAGCACTAGAAGAGACGAGGCCTGCTCACTGCCGTGCCACAGCGAGAATAGACGTACCCAAAATAAGCTCACGCGCGCGCACGCTCTCCTCGCCCGTCGAACACCCGAGACCGGGCGAAACGAATCCAAAGGGCACCACAAACTGACAGGGCCAGGTGGAAGCGAAAACGCAGAGAGGACGGGAGTACAGAGGATAAAGAGAGAGAGAGAGGAGAGAGCGCAGAGAGGGCGACAGAGTAGAAGAGCAGCAGAAGCAAGAAGACGACAGCAGAGAGAGAAGAGAGAGAGAGAGACAGAGAGAGAAGAGAGCAGAGAGAGAGAGAGAGAGCAGAGAAGATTCAGCCTGACTAAATGCTCACTAGGACGTATAGGAGTACGTGCTGTATGTGCTGTAGGCTGATCGATCAACACCTAACACGCCTGTCGACTCATGCACTTAGCGTGTGCACTGTCCCTACTCCATTACGATGCTCTTCCATATTATACAACTATATCACCCTACGATATATATATAGATTATATTTATAAATAATATTTATTTATTATTTCATTCTATACTACTATAATATGAAAAGTTTACTTTGCAAAGCCTGCCTGCGATTTGGCAGAAATATCGTGAAACGAACCAATACAATTATTTGACAGATATAAAAAATTATCTCACATTGTGTTCAGCATTGGTTAAAATGTGTCTGATAGAATAATAGCTATTTCTGCAACTAGTCTTGATGCTAAGCTAAAACAAAGGTTATGAATGCGTGTGCCTGTTTTTCAAGAAAAAACCGTACTCTACACGAGATACCTACTGTTCACATACTATACAATTCGGTGTTAAACTCAGTTTTGACAACAAACATGTCATAGGCAAGTTTTGCACATAAAGCCTTTTATTTTCTTTTTTCTTTTTTTTTTCAACTATATTACTATTATATATACTAATATATAAATTATATTATAATAGTGCACTTTGCAGTGCTGTAAATAATCAAATCCCTCACGTCATACTTCATGTTACCATTACCATGCTTATATTCTGGCGCAGTTACACCAGTTACATGTTATACATTCATGTACACAGTTAAGACTTAACTTCCATGAACACAGTACATGTCCTTCTATAACCTTCATGTATACACAGTATCATGTACTTCATCGATGCTTACACAGTCACATTGTATACTTGCATGCATGATTACACAGTTACATTTACTTCATTTACACAGATTACATGTTATACTTCATGTGAACACAGTGACATGTTCATACTTCCATGTTACACAGTTACATGTTCGAATACTTCATGTTCACAGACATGTTTATTACTTCATGTCAACAGGACATCGTTATACTTCATGTACATCAGTAATTTATACTTTTGCATTTTACACAGTTACACTGTATATACTTCAATGTTACCACAGTTACATGTTATACTTCAGTTACACAGTTACATGTGTCATACTTAATGCATGTTACCAGTAATGTTATACTCATGTTACACAGTTACATGTTATACTTCAGTTACCACGTTAACATGTTATACTCATGTTACACATTACATGTCTAATACTTCATGTTACACAGTACATGTTGTATACTTTCATGCTTCACACTACATGTGATACTTCATGTTACACATTACATGTCTATACTTCATGTTACACAAGATTACATAGTTATACTTCATGTTAACAGTTACATGTTATACTGATCTACACTAAATGTTATACTTTCATGAGATACACAGTTACATGGCTTATACTTCATGTTACACAGTTACATGTTATACTTCATGCATGTTACACCAGTTACATGTCATAACTTCCAGCAGCTACACAGACGCAGGTGATACGAAGAGCGTCCTCGATACACGCTGATAGACCAAGGCCTACGCCCCCAGCCGGTGTATGTAAAGCCAGAACGAGACATCAAGAAGTCTACACACATCTAATTGAAAGAACTGCGAGCTATTTATTTCTCCCCCAGAATCTGGCCGCAACGTGCGATTCTCAACTCCTCTGCGCCTATGCGCGGCTCGAGAAATACAAACCATCAAATCGTTAAACATAAAATCGCAAACATCAAACGAAATGACCACTAATATATTCTTTTAAAAAAATCCGGTTTGCTACGATAATATGGCAGATTTATTTTTTAAGCGGAAAGCATAACTTGGTCGAAAAGCTGTGTTGCATACGAATATGAGCGGGTATAATTCCCACTCCGCTAAGCGCCGGCTTATCCTGCAATCAATGGAGTTGGATTACGCATCAGCGACCGTATCACCCACGTCTTACTCCGTAAATCCGCCATGCATGAACATAAGCTAGCACAAATAGTCCACGATGTCCACCCAGCCACGACGACGTTGAACGACTAGAGCATACAACAGTAAGCCTCCGCAAATTGAATTACCAATTTCTCAAAATACAACTAGTATTCCACTTATTGTCTCTAAAAAAACTTTTTTGCATTTTTCTGTAAAATTTGGCACTAATTGCTTCTGCATGATGCACGCAGATTAACTGCCTCGCGCACGTCTAGAAAGCATTAGAAGTGAAAAACGGATGTACCTGACCCGTATGCTCGCGCTGGCATGTGATGGCAGTTAGTGACGACTGGAAAAAGTAGGCGATATGTGTGTAGTGTGTGATGTGTTGTGTGGGATGTGTGTGTGGTGTGGTGTTGTGTGTTTTGTGTGTATGTGTTGTGTGTCGCGTTGCTGACGGGTTGTCGTGTGTGTGTGTTGTTTTGTGCTGTGGTTGTCGTGTGATGTGTGTGTTGTGTGTGTGTGTGATGTTGTGTGTGCGTGTTTGTGTAGGTCTGTGATTCTGCTGATGTGTGTGTGGTGTGTGTTTATGTTTGTGTGTGTGTGCCGCTGGCCGTGCCATCGCGTGCGAGCGGTGTGCGTGTGTGGTGTGTGGGGGTGCGAGCGCGTGTGTGTGTGGGTGTATATGTATGTTAGTTTTACACTTTTGTCTTTTTTCGTGGTTTCAAGTTTCTATTCCATGGAGTCCAAAGATTTTTGACGTAGAGTAACTCTATTCCAAATCCGTTTACTACAACATTGTATTTTCGTCCTACAGTATAGAGTATAGCCATTTCCGTGCAGCACCTTCGATTTTTATTAAATTTTGAACTCGTTATGACATAAAATCTGAAATTGTAGTAGCATCTCCGTTTCTTTTCCATAGAAGAAGACGTACGATGTAATAAATATATGCGACGACAGAATTTTTCTCCGGGACTTATATATAAGATGATATCACAGCGGAAGAAATGAAAGGTTTCACCGAGTTTATATGAAGACGCAAGAACTCCGAAACGAAACTCTGCAAAACTCTGTATGTAATCTTAGACACGTAAAAATAATAATTAAAAAATTCTACTGAAAACAACGGCGACATTCAGTTGACACGACGGGATTAAAAAAATGGTAAAAACATGTACTCCTACTACTACTACTACTACTACTACTACTACTACTACTACTACTACTAATAATAATAATAATAATAATAATAATAACTAACTGCGATAAACGAAGGGACGTATTCTCAAACGAGTGTGAACGTGAATCGTCGTGCTTGATGGAAGAGTGTCACATGTCGCGATCAGTGAGCTTGTCGCGTTCTGGCGTCCACGTGCGTGCCGACCATTGGGTGACGTTGACGGCCGACACAGACACACCTCTCTGTCTCTCTCTCTTCTCTACTCTCTTCTCTTCTCATCTCTCTCTCTCTCTCCTCTCCTCTCGCTCTCTCTCTCTTCGCTCTCTCTCTCTCTTCTCTCTCTCTCTCTCGCTCTCTCGTCTCTCTCTCTACATCTCTTCCTCTCTCTCTCTCCCTCTCTCTCTCGTCTCTCTCTCTCTCTCGCTCAAGCATAATTATGTGACGTACGCTGTTGGCCGCCGTCTATTAGCGCTTCGCGTGCGATACCACTGGACCATTCATTGTATAATGGCATATGCTGCCCAAACACTACTACTACTACTACTACTACTACTATGCCTAGCTGCCGGGCGCTGCTGCTTGCCTGCTGCCCTAATGCCCTGCTACTGCCTACTGCTGCTACTGCTACTCTGCGGCTGCCCTGCTTACTGCTACTGCTTTGCTGCTGCCTGTTGCTGCCACTGCCCTAGCCTACTGCTGCCGCTGTACTTCACTACTGCCTACTGCTGCTGCTCTACTAGCTGCTACTGCTTGGCGCGCTACGGCTGCTGCTACTGCTGCTGTCTGTACTGCTGCTGCTACTAGCTACTACTACTACTACACTGCTGGCTTGCTACTGCTGCTGCTGGTTACAAGCTGCCTTAGGCTGCAACTAATACTGCCTACTGCTGCTATTACTAACTACTACTGCTGCTGCTTACTGCTGCTGCCTGCCAATCTAATACGTGCCTACTGCCTGCTAACTACTGTACTACTACTGCGTTACTGCTAGCCTACTAATAGTTGTTATATGAGGTTTGCACATTATTGATGGTACAAAATTTCTTTTTATTACAGGCGCTAAGGATTCTGTCTAGAAATCAAGCGATATTTTTCAGGAAATTCAAGGACTTTTCAAGCACAAAATAAATCAACTTATTTACTAACATTCAAGTACTTTTCAATGGACTCCCTCAAATTTCAAGGGACTTTTCATGCGACTGCCTGCGACACAAGTACTACTGCTGCTCTGCTGGCCTGCTCTTGCTCTGCACTGCCTACTAGCTACTGTACTGCTCTGCACTGTACTCTACTACTACACTGCTATGCTAGCCTGCTGCTGCTCTGCCTGCCGGTGCCTGCCTGCTGCTGCTTGCTGCTGCTGTACTGCTGCTGCTACTGGCTACTGGCTACTGCTACTGCTACTGCCCTACTCGCCTACTGCTACTGCTATTACTGCTACTGCATACTGTGCTGCTGCTGCTGCCTGCTGCTGCCTGTGCTGCTGCTGCTGCATGCCTGCTGCTGCTGCTGGCCTGCCTACCAGCCTACTGCTACTGCTACTGCTACTGCTACTGCTACTTTGCTACTGCTACTGCTACTGCTACTGCTTACTGCCCTACTGCTACTGCTACTGCTACTGCTACTGCTACTGTCTTACTGCTACTACTACCTACTACTACTACTACTACTACTACTAGCTGCTTACTGGCTGCTGCCAGCTGCTGCTACTGCTGCTGCTACTACTACTCCTGCTGTTGCTACTGCTGCTGCAGCAGCTGCTACTGCTACTGCTGCTGCAGCAGCTGCTGCTGCTGCTACTGCTGCTACTACTGCTACTGCTATAGATTACATATGGATTAGCCGTAATTGACTGCTGCTCTTGTTTGCCAATATTGTTGCAGATATTCAAGCGAGAGATTGTTTTTAGTGTTCGAATTGAATTCGTGCATAATTAATGAACGCGCGTAATAAGTGCGTAAGCAAGCGAATTAACAATTAACACTTGCCGGCCGACTGCAATTAGAACACGCACGAGTTCGTCACCGGAAATGACGCATGCACGCACGCGCGCACGCACGCACGCACGCAGGCAACGCGTCTAATCTCGAGCGCACGCACGCCCGCACGCACGCACGCACGCACGCGCACGCACGCGTTTAATCTCGCGCGCACGCACGCGCACGTGTCTAATATCGCACGCCCGCACGAGTACGTGCACCCGCACGCACGCACGCGCGCACGCACAAAATGCGTGAAGTTTGGCAAGGTGAAAGTAGTTCCTGGTGGCGCGTGTAATACTCCGCGGGGTGGCGGTAAAGCGGCTTATTTGCCATCCCCATGGCAACAGCTTCTGCTGGATAGAGATGTAAGGACGCGAACGCGGGCACGAGAATGCGGGCAATGAAACGATATTGTAAAACTAACGAAAGAAAAAAAAGATTCAGTGAGCATTTTGAGATGCATGCTTCCGATTTTCGATTTCCCGAA
>NW_014581972.1:7932-9025 GCF_000485595.1 Priapulus caudatus
GAGAAAGAGGAGAGGGATGAAGAAGAGGAGGAGGAGGAGGAGGAGGAGGAGGAGGAGGCGGAGGAGGAGAAGGAAGAGGAAGAGAAGGAGGAGGAGAAGGAAGAGGAAGGGAAGAAGGAAAAGAAGGGGGAGGAAGAAGAAGAGGAGAAAGAGGAGAGGGATGAAGAAGAGGAGGAGGAGGAGGAGGAGGAGGAGGAGGAGGAGGAGGCGGAGGAGGAGAAGGAAGAGGAAGAGAAGGAGGATGAGAAGGAGGAGGAAGGGGAGAAGACGGAGGAGGAGAAGGAGGAGGAGGAAGAGAAGGAGAAGGAGAAAGAGGAGAAGGAGGAGGAAGAGGAGGAGGGGGAGGAGGGGAAGGGAAGAGGGAATGATGAAGATGAGCTCGCAGGCTTACGGCCCTACACAGTATCTATCAAGTCTATCCTTCCTCCAGCTCTAGCGAGTATGAGTCATACAATACACACATACATGACCGACCCGCGTTTGAAATTATTCGATTATCGTCACTGGATCTGAACCGCTAGCAAATATAGACTCGACTCCATAAATCGTATAACTCGTATAATTTTCTTTCGCGCTCAGGGACACACCGACAGCGCTGCAGTAGAATTTAGAGTAAATGATTACCTCAGGTGGTCTGCAGTAGAATTTAGAGTAAATGATTACCTCAGGTTTATATTGTGTCAGAGGGATATACGGAAAAGTTGAGCTGCATTTTGTGTTAAAGGAATATATAGAAAAGGTTATGCTTCGTTTTGTGTGAGAGGGATATATGGAAAAGTTGAGCTGCATTTTGTGTTAAAAGGATATATAGAAAAGGTTATGCTTCGTTTTGTGTGAGAGGGATATATGGAAAAGTTGAGCTGCATTTTGTGTTAAAAGGATATATAGAAAAGGTTATGCTTCGTTTTGTGTGAGAGGGATATATGGAAAAGTTGAGCTGCATTTTATGTTTGAAGGAATACGAAACGAAGATAATGGCTATATAATTGAGGTTGTTGCGTTCTCCGATAGGCGGCGTTAGCTGTCGTTTCTGTAATCTCAGTAGATACGCACAGAGACTTCTCTGTACGGCTGCTATCTAAATGTGTTGAAT
>NW_014581973.1:0-9022 GCF_000485595.1 Priapulus caudatus
AAATCGCGACGCGGGTCGAAGCAGGTAGTCATGAGCAACGGCTGTTTTGATATTCTACAGCCCGGCCATGTTGCCAATCTTGAGCAATGCAAGGCGCTCGGCGATATTCTCATCGTTGCGATCAATGATGATGCTTCGGTGCAGCGCTTAAAAGGCATGCAACGGCCGATAAATCCACTCAATCAACGTATGCAGGTGCTTGCCGGATTATCCAGTGTCGATTATCTGGTGGCTTTTGGTGAAGACACGCCCGAGCGAATCATTGGTGAAATCCTGCCGGATATTCTCGCTAAAGGTGGCGATTATCGGGTCGATCAAATTGCTGGTGCCGATGCTGTTCTGAAAAACGGTGGCCGAGTCGAGACCATCGATTTACTCGAGGGTTATTCAAGTACCGATATTATTGAAAGGATCAGGAATTTTCCGGCATGAGGGGTTCGTGTTGAGTGAAAAACACTATCGACATAATCTCCATTCATAATAGTCTAATAGATCGAAATCATAGTTATTATTACCCATTAGTCAAAGGATCCTGAATGGTATTGTCATACTATCTTATCAAATGGCCTTACACACTGGTATCGGTTGCAAAGCCGCATGAAATAGACCCGACGGAATTGCTGTTCTATTGTTGCGAATACACTGGACTACCAAATTTTTTTGCTGTGCAGAAGCACCTGCCACCGATCCGTATCGGTTGCAGGAACCAAAAAAGGTTCATTTGCAGAGCTAAAGGTATAGGCATCGAATCCGTGGTTTAATCCGCGTTGTTCCAGATGGCGTGTTTATGTGTAAGCAGGGTGGTTCACAAGTTTCCGCCCGGCATAATCAGAGAATAGAATGCGTCACTGGAGCCTAACACCTTCAAACGTTCGCAATGTTAAAAGTTACAATCTATTAACGGATTTCTACATGGACTAGGAGTCATGAAGTTTCGAGCGAGCTAAGAGATTGGACATTAAAAAGCGGAAAGCATTGGATTTCCTAAACTTGACCCCGCATTTTGATGGCAGTTTTTTAGGACCTTGATGCACTACTACATTATTCGCCAAATCGCTGGGATAACTGATAAAAAACAACCCTGCGTTTTTATTTTACCGTCAACATGGGATGAATCAGATATTTTCGCAGTTGAACTTTGTTTGGACAAGCTGTTTCTTTTCACGAAAAAGTAATCATGTTTTAGAGTGACTGTCCGATTCCTTGGACTAGCGTATCGATTCAAAGAAAAGAATAAGACAAACCCGAAGGAGTTATTTTATCGATTCGCCTGATGTCTTACCTTATATTCAAATTTCAAATGTATGATTGGTGATCCAGTCATATGGCGGAGTGTGCGCACTGGACAAAACCCATTGATCACATTCCAAACTTTGCCGATTGGAAAGCGTACGTACTAGAGGTTAAAGCATTAATTGCCGAATTTTAGCCATCAGATTGAAAATCTGGATCAAGCTTAATACGGCGATAGAAGATGCATTTTGGCAAACGCCTTCGTAAACGATCTGAATTCCAGAGTAAAAAAGCCAATAAAATTATGTTTGACGCGTACTGATGGACAAAGTGGGACGCGAGCAGCAAATCATATTAAAAGCCTGTTCCATGCTACTAAAATGATTAACTATAAGCTTCTTGGCTAGGGTCTTTTGCGCAGCAGTTCATCGCTTGCCTGTTCCCTGCAAAAGTTAAATACACGGACAGTCATGCTGGCAACTCATTAGGCCACCTTTGGTGGCTGGAGCAGAATGGATAACAAGTTTTTAACTCGGTATAAGTGAAAGGTGCATAACCGGCTCATACTTTTCTTTAACGTCATCAACCGTAATGTTGAGCTCCATACAGCCTTGGGTCACGCACCCGCTCACCCCAGCTTAGCTGATCGATTGGATTTTCTGATAAAGCCGTTTAAGGGTCTTCGTATCGATTCACCTAAAACAGCCGACTTTTATAGGGTCCGGTGCGGGCAGGGTTCGCTGTTACTGTGCGAAGAGTCGGATCACCGGCGTATCGACTATGGTCCGCCTATGTGCCGGGCCGGTATTCAGGCGCTGATAGATAATTCGGATTTTTAATAAAGCAAAGTTGCCGACGAAGTTTTACCGATTAAATTTTAAAAATGGAGTGCATTACATTTGCCTAAACAATGTTTTTTGCCCAAAATTCCTTTTCCATTGTTTGAATTGCCCACCAGGTTAGAACAACATCCCTATTTTTGATGCAGATAATTCAACGATTTCGGGCATATCGGTTTCGGGCCATTGCGCCAGTTGTTTTTTACGGGACGCTACTTACAAGGGTTGATGACGACATAAGCTTTATTACCGGTTACCTTGCTAGCAATAGGTAAATCGGCTTCGGCATCGGGCAACTCCCAATCGTTAAAGTTTTTCTTCGATACCGAGGCCAGGCGCTTCGAGGAACTGAAAAAGAGCCATCGAGTACATGGCACACGATTGATCACCGCTGATTGGCAATTGGAAATTTAAACCATTGAAAGTCGACGGCACGGATGCTCGGTCAAAAAACGCGTTTATGGTTTTGCCGGAATAAACAGGCTGGCCGAATACTCGCGGTAACGCCCGCTGCATCATCAGCAAAACCATCAAATTGACGGCCCTGAGCTGTCTGCCGTAGATTAAAATAAGCCTTCAGCCTTCGGCTTTTGTTAAACTGGAATTAATTCAAACCCCGGATAGTGATTTCACCAGTTGAATATTCGAGCTTGCCTATCACCAGGTAACTCTGGTTTGCGGCCATACCTTTCTGCACGGTATGAATTAACCGTAGAATGTTCGGGTGACGTCACAATCGCGAAAGATGCCTGAAAAATACACAGGGGATTTCGGCGCTTGTGCACAATTCTAATCATAGGTGCTTATGCGTCAGAAAAATGAATCGGCAAGATGCTACATCTTGCAGGATGAAACGCTACCGAGTAAACTCGGAGCGGCTATTGATGCAGAATTACTGGCGCGGATAAACCCGTGTTTTAATTGTCGATGGCTGGCCCGGGCGGCAGCATAAGGCCGACCTGAATGCTGAGCTATTAATTTTGCGTCTAATATTTAACGTGTTGGCATGATCGCCAGTCTTCGAAAGATCGTTATATCTGTTGGGAAATCCCGCTCTCGGCCGTGGCCGCGATGCAAGCAGAAAGACGCCAGTGCGGCTGGTCTGCCAGGTGGCAAAAACCACTGGGCGCTGTGTATCTGGTAAGAGTGGGCTTGTTTTTATCGCCGCCCGCAATTTATGACGGCTTATTCTCGGACGGACGGAACACTGGCGATTTATTTTATCGCACCGCGTGCTCGATCAATTCACTGCATCAGCTCGGGCTGTTGATTAGAGCTTGCAGCGTAAGGGATTTTCGCCATGCTGATTTAAACGCCAATAATATACTGATCGACCAGGCATCTTGAATTTTACATAATCGAATTTCCGATAAAAGTCAAAAATGAAAGGACCTCGATTTGGCAAATGTGTCGGACCTACTACCGCCTGCCAACGATTCGTTGTCATAAAATTTGATAAGCAGAAAAGTCTTACCAGCTAATCGGGAGACGACTGGCAGCTGCTGGATGGCGACCGGGTTATCACCAGTCGAACTTTATACGATAGGGTTCGACTTTCCTTTGAAGATAAGCATCGGTGATATTGCCCTGGTTTTTGCAGTTGCGGTTTCGCGCTGTTCGCGAACGTTTTTCTTTCGCCGGCAATGGCCTTAACCAATAGTCGATTTGCTTGCCCAGCAAAACTGGCCATATTTATCGACTTGAACCATATGCTTGTCGCGAGTAGTTCGATGTCGCTTTTATATTGCCATCCGATGGGCTGTAATTAATTGCGCATCCGAGTGGCTGGCACATATGCTCACGGCGGAATGAACCACCCATTACCACTAATCTGCATGCGCCTATCATGCAATACTCTCGAGCTATCGGCCAAATAAACTGTGTCTTGAGGTGGGGGAACCTGTCCTTCACTGGAACAGCTATAAATAAACCCCTGGTCCGACAATTGCTTTCTTGAATAGCCTGACTACGGGCGGATGGCGCGGTGTCATACAATGATGTGGGCCTGTGCCATTTTTTGCGCTGGGAAGTTCTGTAAAGAAACATCGCTTCTTTCGTTCTTCGTGCGTTGACGCAAGCAATAAGATAATCATTACTCAATGAGCGTTCATAAGTTTCTTCGGTTCGATTCTGGATTTTTAAAATTGCCAACGCTTTGATGTATTTCGGATTCGGCACCCAGGCCAAATGAGATATGCTTTGGTCGAGTTCGTACGGGCAAGTGTAGGCGAATGCGATCGTAAAGCTCGACGTAATAGATAACGGACAACAGACAGGTGCCTCGCGTCGATTTTTCCGAAAGCCGGGATTTATCTGAATAATCGGAATGTTTTCTTTGCTTGGCGGTCTGACAATCAGTTATTCGCGGGCCAGAGCTCGGTTTCCATCATAAGAAAAGTGATGATGTCGTCGAACAAATTGGTCGGCAGTGTTAAAATAAACAGGTATATGCCCGCCTCAATGCCTTCGAGGAAAAATTAGCCCGGATGGTCTGGTAGCGGTTGCTAGTGAAGCTTGTAAATAACAGAGACTGACTAATAAAGTTTTTTAACAAAGGCGATGACATGCACACGACCTTTCGCCGACGATTGCGGCAGTGAATCCCACCTGTTGGTTTAGTTTGATTGAGTTGGTAACGCCCAAAAACGATGCCGTAGATAAACCGATAAGTGTTGCGGTCTTAACCATGCCAGATCGCATGCAAAAACCCAGAAACAATGTAATACACGCAAGGAAACTAGCCGATAACCGAACTGCGTGGATTCGGGTACTCATGGGTAGTATTTGCGTTCGCTGCGGGTCGTGATTTGAAGCGGTTGATGATACTCCAAGAAATTACTGGTTCAGGTTAGGCGAACAATTTTCCGATGATGCATTGTCTTGTGTCGCATCCTGCCAATCTCGTCATCGCTGGGGGAAATTCTCAAGCTGCTGGCTTCCAAATCCATAAAAATATATCCCGAACCATCGAGTTTTTCCGCCCGCCGTCCGCCAGTGTTCCGGGTAAAATGGCAACATAAACTGCGTTTTGCGATTTGCGCCAGTCGTGACTCTGCGGTGATGGTTTTGCGGTTGGTACGCCCATAAAACGGTGCAAAAACGTTTAGCTCCCTACGAAAATTTTGATCAGGCGTCATAACCGGTTTGTTAATTTTTTTTTAATGCCTTAATTCAACTGTCGTGTGTTTTTTCGAGGATATTGTATTTACAAAATAGCTATTTTCGCCGACTATAAGTAACTCGATCGAATTAGAGGGCTTTTTTTGTGTTGCGATACTATTGACCTTGGATAGATGTGCAGTGCTAGCAAGCGGTCCTCCAATTCAGACTCGGTAAGCTGCCGCCTTAATAAGATTTCACGCCTCGGCCATTTTTTTTTCAATGCGCATCGATTGCTCCAGGCCGCGTATTTACTAACCAGTGCGTTTAAGACGATCTGTTCGACCACCACAGCACGATTGACATCTCCATTAATGAAATCACCTACGTTTTCATAGCACGGCATTTTTTATCTGTTGACGATTCTTCATGGGATAAATCCGGAAAGCACTGTTCAAGATTAATATCGACGACGCGCTGACGACCGCCAGAGAGATCTGGCTACAGTTTTGCCAATTACCCTTTCCAGCCGTAGGCAGCGCGCCAAATCGGAGCATGGCCGTTAGGGCGTAGTCAAACCGAAAGTATGCCACGTAGGCCAGAATTTTCGGAGTCGGTAAAAATTGCTGGCTACAAAACTCCATCGTATTGTGATGCGCCATGGGTACCCGAGTAGCCAACGTTAATCTTTGCGCAGGTCATCCGATTATTTAATAACCGGGCGCCTGTTTTGAGTTTAGTATGTTCTATTCAGGTAGTCACTAAGCGTGCGCCGGCATAGTCGCGCCTGGACCCGTAGGTTTTGGCGCATGGGGAAATAAGTACATCGACCGACTCAGTTCGTCGTGCCGACTTCGAACCGGCTTCTGGTGGCTTTTAACGCGGGTATTGCTCGAACTCAAGGCCTCGGCGTAACGCTTTGACTGACAATGCCTGAGACCACACCGAGGTTTAGGCGTCGCGGTGTTCTGTCGCGAAGCCAGGCGTTCTTCTGTAGCAAGGTTGCATTTCGTTTTGCAGACTGATATTCGGGATTCGGGCTTGCTCTTTTCTCGGCACTGATACTGTCGCCGGTAACAAAGGCAGGTTGAGCTGAATGGAGAGGAATTGATGTCACTCTGGTCGTAAGTCGCAAGGCTTATCGTCATCGACCTCGGTATCGAATAACTGGCGTTAAAAATCTACCGTGCGGCATCAATCACCACCGCCCGCTTCTTTCGCGGCTATGGTCGGCAGTTTTAAAGCCGCCAGCGACGAAATCAGCGCCACGGTTATTTTGCAATGCCATTTCTACCCACTGCGAACCTGTTTGACGGAGCGGGTATATTTAAGTTCGAGTTTATTCGTCAAGCTGCGCAGTCTTCGCGGGTGCCCCGGCCAATGAATAACTGTCATGGCCTCGGATAGCATTCTCGAGCAGATTTTCGCTTGGCTGGCAGTAATTTTTGGGCGACAGCAACTATCGTAACTCGCCTGAGCCTCGTGAACATCGGTAATAGCATGACGGCCCGACATTCGAAGCGTTTTTGATGGCCTGCTTCTGACGTTGTGTCGTCGATTGGAGGTTCTTTCGGCAATGGCAAACTCACTTATCTTCGGCGCGCGAGAATATCACAATAGCGGTTCGGCGACACGGAAGTATTAAAATCCTGGCGTGCTACTTTCAAGGTCAGCCAGCGCCATTTAGCCACTGCGCTTCGATTCAGCCAACATTTATCTGAGCGATCGGTTTTCAGCGCCCCCCCCCTGTGTTATAAATATTCTGCGTCAGGTCAGGGCTAATGCCGTAACTGTTGCGTCGTGTATATCGCCGGCGCAGATTGTGGCGCTGGTTAAACGAGTGTCAGTTTCACGTATGCCGGCTGTGCGTTAAATTTGATCTGCGGACGACGTATTAGATACGCCAACAGGTAATGCTCTGTTTTGCGGAGAGTAATTAGACTTCTGCAATTTGCAGTCTCTATATCCTCTTGCTAACGCGTTTGATTAGATAATACGGGACTAAGTCTTGAGCAAAAAGTGATTGGGCTGAAGAGGAGCGGAAGTAACAACTAGAATTAGTTTTTTATAACAGGGTTTTTCATTGCCTTATCTTAAGTGTGTCTTTGCGGCATGCCTGGATAAGCATCGTACAAATTATAGTGGATTAAATTAGCGATTAATACACCGACATGTCCGGGTCGGACTGCCGTGCCACGCTGGTCAACACCACCTTCCAAGGTTCCACCCATGTTTTTGCGTTCCTTGTTGCCTTTACGGAACTGGCATGACATGCGCGCTCACGAACACCGCCCGCTGGTTCGACACATCACACGCATTTTTCTGCGGCAGTTACGGGATATGCTCGAATATTATGGGCCACCTGGCACCCATCTGAATATTTGATGCTATCGGCCAATGCTAACAGGGTTTTCAAACTCCAGTTTTCGCCGAACATCGCAGCAATAATGGCGTTGCCGTAGTTAAATCAATCAGCCAGCTCCGGTGACCTGCATTTTTCGCATATCACTCTCTCGCTCGCATCAATGCCTGAGACTAAACGCTCAGGGGCGGGTAAAATGCGGTTTCAAATTAGCGCATTGCTGGGTCCATTCAGCATTTCCACCGATTCGGGTGATCAGTCGCTGCCTGCAATTACCGTGCGACTGGGCCTGCCAATGATGAAAAGTCGGCCACCTGAGCCAGGGCTTGCCTTGAGACTGTCCGGCACCTCGCCAACTGATCCGTCACTGCGATGGACGTCGTGGAGATCTCTTCTAGTTCGCAGTTGAGGCCATTTGCCTGTTTTAACTCGCGATATTGTGAGGCTGGCATGATTGGCATTGTGCCGAGCAAACTCGAGATTCTTCTTCATATGCTATCAAGGCCCTTAAAAACTGTTTTCAAGCGGTGGCCAGACAGGCGCCGACATATCCCTCGATGCTGAACAATTTCCGAGTATTTGTCGTCTTTTTTGAATGCGTAGTTCTTGTAGCATACGCACTTCGATTATCGGCGCGGCTAGCATGCGCGCGTCTTGATTACCCCAGTGGCTACTCTGACAATCGGCATTTAGGCTAGACCGTTCTACTATTGCTCTTTTTAACAAACATCCAACTCGGTCCAGTGAATTTAAGTACATTCAGTACCTGGTTGATCAGAGTACTTCCCAGGGACCGAATTTTTGCTGTTCGAATCATATTTGAATTTGGCCGGCTTCGGCCTTCGGCATTATCCATTATTTTGGGTCACTGGTTGAAGTGAATTCTCACGTTCGAAAGATTATATAACAGCTAGGCTGGGTTTACGAAGAAGCTCGGCAGTTAAATTGGTTAACTGTCGTAGTCGAATCAAATCACCAGTCTGCGGTCTCGTAGTCGTGCGTTATTTCTCGTTTTTGGCGATATCGCGGAGCGCTACCACGCTAAGATCGTCGTAATAGCAGGCGTTGGCATTCTCGGCATGGTTAATGTATTTCAAGTCGCAACTTACCTCGAAACCATCGGTCTCGGTTAGCCAGAGTACATAGCTGCCATTGATCGTGCTTGGTTTGCCCTCCAGCACGCCGATAACTGTGCCTTTACGAATCCGCACACGGGCGTACAATCCGTTACCATGTATATTGCTCCCGGCAACGAAAGTCAGTTTCTGGAGTGGTTTCATTTCTCAAAGTTGTATTTTCAAACCGAAATAGTATCATTTTGAAACTAACCGAAACAAGCTGGGTGGGCTATGAATTATTCGAAAAAGATAAAAACAAAGGTTCTACTGGGGGGATTGGCATTTGCCGCAATGCCGGGTCTTGTGCAGGCTTCGGGTTTTGCGCTCATTGAAAGTAACGGTGCGGGCCAGGGTAATGCCTATGCTGGGGC
>NW_014581974.1:0-524 GCF_000485595.1 Priapulus caudatus
TATACTTATAGTTATAGGCCTATTTTATTGAAACGCTTCAAGTGCCTGTAAGTACGACCTAGGCTAGGCTACCGCCTAGACCGAATAATTCTGTCCCATATAACATTTTTAGAATTTTGGTGAGGGTTATATTGGGACAGAACGGGGTTCATTGAAATTTCGTGAGATCGCATGCAAAATGCGCTGCGAATGCGGCCCGTACGCCGCTATTGGCGCGAAAAATTACAGTCTACAGAGTAATAAGTTTTAGCAAATTAAGTAAACTACAAGTGTAAATATAGCGTACCGTTCGCGACACTTGAGCCGAATGTACGTGATGTTTATCGGGAAGTAAGCTACGAGCACAGAAACAAATTTAACATTACTAACACCGACACCTGTTCATCTTGCGGGAAACTGCGGGCACGGACACAGCACATGATTCACATTACAAGCAAATTTATCAAACATTATATTTAATTATTAGTAGTTAAAAGCGAACTGTATAAATAGTAACATAATAATTAGTTCTATATTTCTATATT
>NW_014581974.1:2182-3347 GCF_000485595.1 Priapulus caudatus
TCTCAGTCTGTATTATCTGTCTGTCTCTCTCCCTGCCCCGTGTCTTTTTTTGTTCACTCTTTCTATCTATCTATCTCTCTCCCTCTCCCTCTCTCTCCGCTCTCGCTGTCTTTCTCTTTCATTTGCGCGCTTTCTCGCTTTCTCTCCCTCTCTCTTTCTCTCGCCCCCCTCTCGCTCTCTTTTCACGCCCTCTCTTTCTCTCTCTGTGTCTCCGCTCAACCGCTTCCCCTTCGCTCAGCCCCCTCTCTCTACTCTCCCCTTTCCGTCTCGCTCTCTATCTTTTTCCTATGGGAGCGTGCACGTATCGCACGGATGCTTGCTTGCATGAAGAGCGCCGCTCATTAATCACGTGAGCACTGAGCAGCGACATCGATTCGTATTAAGTCGGTGAAGACCGCGCTCGAAACCCATCGACAAAATTGCCGAACCCATTCGGCTCGACTTTGTGTCGGAACACATGCTTACTTATAGGGCGCGTGCACTGCCTGTACTCGGTTGAATATGTATGTCTGCGCGTGGGCTGAACGATTTCGCCGTGTTTATCCTTCAAAAGATGGGAGCGAGCGCGACTGTTTACAGTTGTAACTGTACGTGTGCTGCCGATGGCACGCGCGTACTTGATTCGCCGTATTTACTTATCACTGACCGAGACACCGACGGTGCACTGATTACTCTGTGGGTAAGAAAATAGAAAATGAGATAGAGAGCGAGAGAGAGGAAGAGACGAATTGTGCAAGCCTGCGCGAATCCACCGCCGGGTTTGGCACAATATCCCATTTTTGCATTTCGACCGCGCATCATAACCCTGATTCATTCTTCCACCCCGAACTCAGCCATTCTCGGTAGCTACTACGCATTAGATGACAGTGACACACCATATTATATATTAATTAAAAAATACAATGCATTGCTCTTTTCGATATGCCCATTGGCGCGATATTTTACGTAGCAACCAAGCTAGCATTTCCGCGATAACGACGAGCTGTGTGTGTATTTACTTACGGGGTAAGAATGTTCCCATAGCCACCGAGAGCATATAAGCAGTCCATATAACTGCGAAAGGCTGATGATGAAATTCTTGTTGATACTCAGTTTAATTAATTTCGGCATCTATGCGGTGGTGGCACCAAGGGGGGGGGGGGGCATGGGGTTTCTTTATTAGTTC
>NW_014581974.1:4564-9017 GCF_000485595.1 Priapulus caudatus
GGGGGGGGGGCATGGGGTTTCTTTATTAGTTCTCGCTCTACGCGCTCACAACATTTTGCCCCCCCAACATTTTTACTTTTCCTCAGCTTCTCCCTGTAGATTATGGTTTCAAATTTCACTCGGAAGTCGAAAACTCGAATTAGCGACGCTCAATTTGCTCGGTGTGTGCGTCTGTGCGTGTGCATGTGTGTGAGTATAGGTATCCGTAGGCTGCGTTCTGGTATATGCTAAAATATTGAAGTTATATCACGCCGTATATATACGTATATAGTATGTGTAACTCCCCTGCCAATATTCGAGAGCATGAAATAGCCATATCAAGTCCCGGAAAAGAAAAGGCGAATCATAAAAGAGAAACATAAAAACGAATGGTTGCCGACGAAAGCGGACACGGCGGTGGTGGCGGTGGGGTGGAGGAAGGTAACGCTATATCTCCCGCTCGCACACGGCGGAAGGAAGGTAACGCTACATCCCCCACTCTCACACGGCGGAGGGAAGGTAACGCTACATCCCCCACTCTCACACGGCGGAGGGAAGGTAACGCTACATCCCCCACTCTCACACGGCGGAGGTAGACGCCTACCACCCCCCGCTCTCACACGGCGGAGGGAAGGTAACGCTACATCCCCGCTCTCACACGGCAGAGGGAAGCTAACGCTACATTCCCCATCCCACACAACGGAGGGAAGGTAACGCTACACCCCCCGCTCGCACACGGCGGAGGGAAGGTAACGCTACATCCCCCGCTATCACACGGCCCAGAGGCGATGGTAACGTTACATCCCCCACTCTGCACAACGGCGGAGGCGAAGGTAACGCTACATCCCGCTCTCACCGGCCCAGAGGGAAGAGCTAACGCTCACATTCTCCCCATCCCACACTAAACGCGAGGAAGGACGCCTACACCCCCGGGCTCCACACGGCGGAAGAGGAAAGGTAACGCTAACATCCCCGCTATCACACGGCAGAGGGCGAGGGACGCTTACATCCCCCACTCTCACACGGCGGAGGGAGCGTACGCTACATCCCCGCCCTCTCACACGGCGGTCAGGAAGGATAAACGGCTACATCCACAGCTCACACGGCGGAGGGGCACTCAGCGGAAGGTAACGCTACATCCCACGTCACACACGCGGAGGAAGCGTAACGCCTACATCCCCGCTCTCACACCAGGCCGGAGAGCGATAACGGTGAACCGTTATCAGTCCCCCGCCTCTCACACAGGCGGAGGCGTCACAAGGTGAACGCTACATCCCCCACTCCTCACACGGCGGAGGGCAAGGTTAACACTACTCACTCCCCCGCTCTCACACGGCGGAAGGAAGGTAGCGCCTACATCCCCCCCGCTCTCACACGGCGGAGGGAAATCTAACGCTACAGGCTCCCGTTCGCGTCGCAGCGCTAGGCGCCATCTATGGCGTTGCGTTTCGTACAAAGCCGGAATTCCTAAGTGAAGATCTTCATAATCGGCTGCTTAAATCGTTATCCAGTGCAGTATACAGACTACTACGCAGCATACCATGCTGACTGACGTCACAGGGCCGATCGACGCCTACTCTTTGCCGGCCTTCAGCCTAACCCAGCTCATAAATGGTTTTCACCGCACTCAAAACCACACACACACGCACGATGCACGCACGCGCGCAGCGGGCAGCTCAAAAAGTGAAACGCTTACGCTACTCCCTCGTCCGCGTTCGGACTTAATTGTTGCGTGAAAACGCGTCAATTACGGCCATGTGCTGCTTCACGATACGTGTATTTGACAAGGCCGGCGTGTGGTGTAACGTCACGCATGCAACTGAAATGATCACGCGCATACTGGATGCCGGTCGTACGCTTCATCAGCCTCCTGCTCGTAGCATCCGATGGTCACGCCAACCACCTCGCGATCGTGAACCGTCAACGCACGTCTAATAAACGTGCGACGACTCCAGCCACAACATCGCGACCAGGAGAGCACTCTTGGACCGGCGACGCGTCACACCCGCTCCTCCCGTAATTCGCAGTGCGCGCCGGTGACGCCGGCTGCCAGAAATTCAATAGAAGGCCGATCGCCGAGTCTGGCGCTACATGATACGGGACGCTCAGCAGTAATGCTCTACTTTCGTGTATAGTTGCCATTAAAAATTTGATCACGGCGCATTGGTAGCTACTATACACGTTTGATGTAGACCTGAGCTAAGTTAGCTGGACCTTAGCCATCTAGCTATATTTTATATATATCAGATATAGCTGTGCCGACATTTTCGTATTTGGAGCCGGTGGTGTTTAAGGAAGTCAGCCTCCGCGGTTGCGCACGCAAGTGCTGTAGCCGCGCCGGCATAAACCAGCGCGTATATTGAATCATCGACGTGCATGTTACGAGTGCAGCATGCGACGGACTGTTAATTGCACAGGTCGTCGGCAAACCCCCCCCCCCTTGCCAGGCCGACGTCACGCGCGCTGCTTCCTACGCCACCGTCTCTTCGCAGCTTCCCTGCATGTGGTTAATGCGTTGGTTTCCAGGACAGAGCAGAATGTACGAAGATGACAACAGACGATTTCGTATTCTGGTACGGTCACGCTCACCCTAGTTACACGCGCTCTCTACTTACAGGAGCAGCAATTACACGACCATCTCAACAGCTAAACATTCATGCTCGGTGCCCTCCTCTGGCTTCTCCGTCGTGTATGTATAGACCTTGAATGTCGCGTGACTGCGTGTTAATTTCGTTTGACGTCATCTGCCCGCGGGCCGCTGTTACTTGAGAGAGGTACGATGGATTAACTCTTGACTTGACTCGGTGATAAATTGGTAAGCAGAAGAGACGCCGTAGGCGAGCTCGTGATTCCCCTGCCTCCATTGGGATCCCACGTGATATAGGATCTATCGGCTTCGTCGAATAGGCACAGCGAATTAATAATCTCTCATAATTATCACTATTTTCTGTTGATGCTTCACAACAAGCCGGTAGCACGTTCTTACAGGCGCCCGACAAAATCACTCAGTGCGCATCGCCATGTCTGCGGATCGAGAAGCCGGCAATCCGGATATTACACCACACACACACACAGCTATATAGTAAACCAAAGTCCAACCGGTATAGAATAAGGTGCATTTAAAGTTTCAATTGTTACGAGCTTTCGAATTTACATCTCTTCATCAGACGTCAGCAGGCTTGGGATAGAATCAAATAATCAAAAACAAATACAATGCGTTTAGTTAATTCAAAAATGAATGATTCACCACATCGCACGTCTGCATGACAATACCGGGACGACAAAAGAACACGCCAGCGTGATATATAATACACGCCACAAACAAAAAACACGTACACACCCAACAACACACCACAAGCACACACACAACACACACACACACCACACACAACACACACACCACACCACACACACACACACACACACACACACACCACACACACACACAAACACACACGAAGCAATGACTCCAGAAAATCACACGTAATTAAAAGTTTAACGTTCATGCCCCCTGCCGATGTACAATCACCCAGAGTATTCTCATACCTTGGACTTCTGTTTTTATCTACATGGGTGTTCCTGCTGTGTGACTTCGACTTACTTATATATATATATATATATATATATATATATAATATGAAGCTGCAGGGGTTTAGACAGACGCCAGCTTCCTAGTACGCAGCTTAATTCCTAGTACAGCTTCCTTATCATTCACGCCAGGGGCCAGAGCGGCACTGATCGTGTCAAATCTCAAGTTGGCAAGATCTGTCGTGTTTGGAACACGCGCGCCGCAGCCGGATAAACACACCGGCGTCGGCTCGGTAAACTACACCGACGAACAGCGTAAAAGCTTGCGCTCGTGCGAGGCGATCTTTAACGGAAGCGTAAATATATAATACAGATTGATGCGTGCCGTAAACTGTGCGCTAAGCATGCGCACGTGGCTCCGATGCTGCCGCGTGCAGTGCAATTAGATGAAACTGTATGCGTGTACGTATATATGTGTGTGCGAGTGTAAAGCGCGCTGCGGGAGAACATAGCGGCTTCTATGAAGCCTGATCATAGTATTGCTGAGGAAACCATTTGAAAATATATCTGTTATCGTTCGTGTGCGTGCGTGCGTGCGTGCGTTCATGCGAGCATGTGAATGACCGTACGAGGGTATGTATACGTACGTCCGTGTACGTTCGGGCGTGGGTGTGTGCGCGTGCGCGTGTATTTCTGCCCGTTGCCTTGCATTCTGCAGCGAGTTGGCAGTAATTGATGAGACTGCCATCGCGTGCTGCTTTTACTGCTTTATCGAAATGATTAATAACTGATACGTGTATCGTGAATAGGAGTGGACTGTATTAATATTCTGTATATATATCAAGAGTTCATAATAAGAAATCCTATAAAATCTTAGAAATCCGTAATATTCCATCCTATTATGGACTCTCATTCATATATATATATATATATATATATATATATA
>NW_014581975.1:0-421 GCF_000485595.1 Priapulus caudatus
CCAGTCTTGTACATAGTTTGTACTGACAGTGTGCATTATGCTCCGGTATTGTACATAGTTTGTGCTGACAGTGTGCTTTATGCTCTGGTATTGTACATAGTTTGTACTGACAGTGTGCATTATGCTCCGGTATTGTACATGGTTTGTGCTGACAGTGTTCATTATGCTCCGGTCTTGTACATAGTTTGTGCTGACAGTGTGCATTATGCTCCAGTCTTGTACATAGTTTGTGCTGACAGTGTGCATTATGCTCCGGTATTGTACATAGTTTGTGCTGACAGTGTGCTTTATGCTCCAGTCTTGTACATAGTTTGTGCTGACAGTGTGCATTATGCTCCAGTCTTGTACATAGTTTGTGCTGACAGTGTTCATTATGCTCCGGTCTTGTACATAGTTTGTGCTGACAGTGTGCATTATGCTC
>NW_014581975.1:1352-4226 GCF_000485595.1 Priapulus caudatus
TATCGCATGCGGCTGGAATGCAGCATCTCTGGTGACTCACGGCAGCGAGCGAGTCGCGTATATGTGCACCGAGTGCGGCGAGGGCTTGTAAGCAGTCCCAGCAACCCTGAGAGAGCATCGGATCGCGTGCACGGAGAGAGCAAGGAGTTCGACTGCGAGGTGAGTCTCCCCTTTCTGTGTGTGTCTCTTTCTCTCTTTCTCTCTCTCTCTCTCTCTCTCTCTCTCTCTCTGCTCTCCTCTCTCTTTCTCGTCTTCATGCTCTTTGTGTGGGTGTGTCTCTTCGCGGATCAGTGCTTCGCGGTGGTCTTCGTGTTCGAGTTTGTTGCTGCGATTTCTGTAGTTTACGTGGGTTCATGTCTCATCTTCCGGGGGATTCGCGGTCGTGGAACGAGCAGACTGGAGACAGTCGTGCCGGACTGCTCAGTTGACGGAGCTCTATGGTGTTGCGTCGGAATTCAGTATGTCTTGACTTGTCATGCGGGTGTCGTAGGTACGTCTGCGGGGTCTCGTTGAGAGGCGTGCCTCGTTAGGGAGAGTCTCTCAGGCTAGGATGCTATCATCGTCGGTCTCTTTCTCTGTCTCTGTCACTCTCGTCTCGTCGCTCATTCTGAATTTATCTGATCTTATGTTCTTTTTCTCGTTGTTCTTTTCGTAGGTATACTCTTCGCTGGATAGCATAGATTGGTCCTCTTGTCATGTCGTGCTCTCTCTTTCTCTCGTCTGCTCCGTCGCTGCTTCTCTGCTCGTCTCTCGTCTTCTCGTCTCTCTCTCTCTCCGTTCGTCTCTCTCTCTCCTGCTCCCTCTGATCTCTCTCTCTGCCGTCTCGTTCGTCTCTCTCTGTCTCTCTCTTCTCTCTCCTTCTCTCGTCAGTCTCGATCTGGGTGCGTATCTCGTTCGTCTCTGCTCCGCGTCGTTCTGTTGGGGTTTCAAGTTGTGACCCTGAGTTTGACCTTGGAGGGAAGCCCACCACCCATACTAACTCCCACTGCGCCCCGTCCCCTCACCTGGGTTGGGGAACAAAACACCTCGCATCCACGCACAGTAGCTGTCTAGGTCACTGATCTATGAATAACAGCGCTCGTATAGTTTCTCTCGTAACGGATGGCGTTAGATGTAAACGTAGCGTTAACGGGTGCTCGTGTTCATGCTTCACATGGCAGGTGTGTCACAAGTCGTTCTCGAAAAGGTGGGACCTATTTCAGCACATGAATATCCATACCAAAGACAAGCCGTACAGGTGTAAGAAATGCCACGAATGTTTCACACAGGTGAGTGCTGCGCGTCAGAGCGTGCCCAACGGACCAGTCCGAGAAACGGTCAAATTGCCCACACGCAGATCGAAGCGTTCTGCACCGGTAAGAATACCATCTAATCGTTAACGGTAAGCATGCGGCGTAGCGTGGCATAACGTTACGTAGCGTGGCATAACGTTACGTAGCATGGCATAACGTTACGTAGTGTGGCATAACGTTACGTAGCATGGCATAACGTGACGTAGCGTGGCATAGTGTAGGATGGCATAACGTTACGTAGCGTGGCATAACGTGACATAGCATGGCGTAACGTGGCGTAATGTTACGTAGCGTGGCGTAGCGTGACGTAACATTACGTAACGTGGTGATGTGTGTCCACCGACAGTAGCATCGTCTCTCATCTTGACGTCTCTGCTCGAACGTGACGATGATGCGTGTCTTTGCAGGGCAGCGCGCTGAAGCAGCATCAGAAGATTCACCGCGGCGACCGGCAGCATGAGTGCGAGCTCTGCAACGAAGCGTTCTACCACTCCAGCAACCTGCGTGCTCACATGCGCGTGCACACGGGTGAGTCTGTGAGGAGACCTGACGACACAACCTACACACACGTACGCACACACGCACGCGCGCGCACGCACACATGCATGCATGCACACACACACGCACGCACGCACGCACGCACGCACATGCATATAAACGCATGCACGCAGGCAGTCATGCAGGCACACAGGGAGATCTTGTTCTCCTAACTTTTGGCTATCTGATGTCGACATTACTTTTGATGCTACAAGTCATGCCTTCTACACACTCTCCAACATATGACATACCATAGGCTCTACTTAATGTATATACTACTTATTAATATTATTATATACTGTCAGGCTTTATGCTCCGGTATTGTACATAGTTTGTACTGACAGTCTGACAGTGTGCATTATGCTCTGGTCTTGTACATAGTTTGTGCTGACAGTGTGCATTATGCTCCGGTATTGTACATAGTTTGTTCTGACAGTGTGCATTATGCTCCAGTCTTGTACATAGTTTGTACTGACAGTCTGACAGTGTGCATTATGGTCTGGTCTTGTACATAGTTTGTACTGCACAGTGTGCATTATGCTCCGGTATTGTACATAGTTTGTTCTGACAGTGTGCATTATGCTCCAGTCTTGTACATAGTTTGTACTGACAGTCTGACAGTGTTCATTATGCTCTGGTATTGTACATAGTTTGTACTGACAGTGTGCATTATGCTCCGGTCTTGTACATAGTTTGTACTGACAGTCTGACAGTGTGCATTATGCTCTGGTATTGTACATAGTTTGTACTGACAGTGTGCATTATGCTCCGGTCTTGTACATAGTTTGTACTGACAGTGTGCATTATGCTCCAGTCTTGTACATAGTTTGTACTGACAGTGTGCATTATGCTCCGGTCTTGTACATAGTTTGTACTGACAGTGTGCTTTATGCTCCGGTCATGTACATAGTTTGTACTGACAGTGTGCATTATGCTCCGGTATTGTCCATAGTTTGTACTGACAGTGTGCATTATGCTCTGGTATTGTACATAGTTTGTACTGACAGTGTGCATTATGCTCCGGTATTGTACATGGTTTGTGCTG
>NW_014581975.1:4912-6023 GCF_000485595.1 Priapulus caudatus
CCTGTGTGTGTGGGTGCTGCATGCGTACCTGTGTGTGTGGGTGCTACATGCGTACCTGTGTGGGTGCTACATGCGTACCTGTGTGTGTGGGTGCTACATGCGTACCTGTGTGTGTGAATGCTACATGCGTGTCTGTGTGTGTGAGTGTTACATGCGTAACTGCATGTGTGTGTGGGTGCTGCATGCGTAACTGTGTGTGTGAGTGCTACATGCGTGTCTGTGTGTGTGAGTGCTACATGCGTAACTGTGTGTGTGGGTGCTCCATGCGTGCCTGTGTGAGTGGGTGCTACGTGCGTGCCTGTGTGTGTGAGTGGTACATGCGTACCTGTGTGTGTGAGTGGTACATGCGTGCCTGTGTGTGTGGGTGCTACATGCGTACCTGTGTGTGCGAGTGCTACATGCGTACCTGTGTGTGTGGGTGCTACATGCGTACATGTGTGTGTGAGTGCTACATGCGTGCCTGTGTGTGTTGGTGCCACATGCGTACCTGTGTGTGTGGGTGCTACATACGTATACCTGTGTGTGTGGGTGCTACATGCGTGCCTGTGTGTGTGGGTGCAACATGCGTGCCTGTGTGTGTGGGTGCTACATGCGTACCTGTGTGTGTGGGTGCTGCATGCGTGCCTGTGTGTGTGAGTGCTACATGCGTACCTGTGTGTGTGGGTGCTACATGCGTACCTGTGTGTGTGGGTGCTACATGCGTACCTGTGTGTGTGAGTGCTACATGCGTACCTGTGTGTGTGGGTGCTACATGCGTACCTGTGTGTGTGGGTGCTACATACGTATACCTGTGTGGGTGCTACATGCGTACCTGTGTGTGTGGGTGCTACATGCGTGCCTGTGTGTGTGGGTGCTGCATGCGTGCCTGTGCGTGTGGGTGCTACATGCGTACCTGTGTGTGTGGGTGCTACATGCGTACCTGTATGTGTGGGTGCTACATGCGTACCTGTGTGTGTGCCGTGGGTGCTACATGCGTTTGTGTGTGTGGGTGCTGCATGCGTGCCTGTGTGTGTGGGTGCTACATGCGTACCTGTGTGGGTGCTACATGCGTACCTGTGTGTGTGGGTGCTACATGCGTGCCTGTGTGTGTGGGTGCTGCATGCGTGCCTGT
>NW_014581975.1:8702-9016 GCF_000485595.1 Priapulus caudatus
TATGCTCCGGTCTTGTACATAGTTTGTGCTGACAGTGTGCATTATGCTCCGGTCTTGTACATAGTTTGTGCTGACAGTGTGCATTATGCTCCGGTCTAGTACATAGTTTGTGCTGACAGTGTGCTTTATGCTCCAGTCTTGTACATAGTTTGTACTGACAGTGTGCTTTATGCTCCAGTCTTGTACATAGTTTGTGCTGACAGTGTGCATTATGCTCCAGTCTTGTACATAGTTTGTACTGACAGTGTGCATTATGCTCCGGTCTTGTACATAGTTTGTACTGACAGTCTGACAGTGGTGCATTATGCTCCGGT
>NW_014581976.1:0-1063 GCF_000485595.1 Priapulus caudatus
TGTGTTTGTGCATACATGCGTGCGCGTACATGCATGAGCGTGTGTGTTTGTGCATACATGCGTGCGCGTACATGCATGAGCGTGTGTGTTTGTGCATACATGCGTGCGCGTACATGCATGAGCGTGTGTGATTGTGCATACATGCGTGCGCGTACATGCATGGGCGTGTGTGTTTGTGCATACATGCGTGCGCGTACATGCATGGGCGTGTGTGTTTGTGCATACATGCATGAGCGTGTGTGTGTTCGTGCATACATGCGTGCACGTACATACATGGGCGTGTGTGTTTCTGCATACATGCGTGCACATACATGCATGGGTGTGTGTTTGTGCATACATGCGTGCGCGTACATGCATGGGCGTGTGTGTTTGTGCATACATGCGTGCGCGTACATGCATGAGTGCACGCATGTATGCACAAACACACACGCCCATGCATGTACGCGCACGCATGTATGCACAAACACACACGCCCATGCATGTACGCGCACGCATGTATGCACAAACACACACGGCTGTGGTTAAAAAACACGCTGAGCTGTCACATAAATATGAGAGGTATCGCCACATTTGTAACCAAACCACAAAGAACTACTTAGTGAGCTGCACCATGATTTCTATTTTACAGCTCTATAAATTTTGTCAAATGCTATTGATCAATATGTCTAATTTTACACGTGAGAACACTGCTTGCATCCCACACACTGTGTGATACTTGTTTTGCATTAAATGTGACGTTTTCTTGAAACTACTGCTTCATAAATCTGTCTGGTATGCGTCGCACTGCTCGTTTCATGAATTTGCTCGGTACTGACCCGCGTCGATGTTCTTTTGTTTTGCACCTCTCTTAGACATGGCCGCTCGCAGCGGCAGCGGTGGTGGCAGCCGAGGAGGCGGACGCTGACACGCGTTCTGACGTGATGTGTGACTTGCAGGACGCGGTAGATGTTGACTACACGGCTAGCCCTGAGCTGAGGAGGCTACGCTTCCTGGGAGCCGGCCCCAAGACTCCAGGGATCATCATCGGTGCAGGTGCGTGCCAGCGTGTCACGCTGACGTGAGC
>NW_014581976.1:4436-14457 GCF_000485595.1 Priapulus caudatus
AGAGAGAGAGAGAGAGAGAGAGAGAGAGAGAGAGAGAGAAAAAAAGGGAGAGAAAAAGAGAGAGAGAGAGAGAGAGATGGAGTCTTGAAAATAAGTCTGAAACCCCAGCCTGTTCCGATTTTGTAATTCAAATTTTTACGATATGTAGTAAAAAAAAGAAAGTTAGTTAAAACATTAAAAAACCCATATCTGTATATGCCTTCCGTATAATGCTGTAGTAAAATTCACAAGTCTCTCCTGAGTAACGCTATACCGTGTGTAGTTGCGTACTGTTTTAATCGGTCCGTAAATCTCTAGTAATTACTGCGTAACGATCTCGCCACCGCCTCGTGCGTAGATACGGCTGAACATGAGCAAGGCTGGCATCACGCACGTGATTAGGAAGGAAGACGCGAGTGTGAAGGACAAGGACTACAAGCCTCACAGGATTCCCTCGCGGCAGGCCATCACACCGAAGGAAGACGTGCTGTGCCGAAGGTCGAAACGCATTGCCAAGGACATCCCGCTCGAAACCAAGGAGGTGCGTACGTGTGCGTGTTGTGTGTGTGCGTGCGTGCGTGCATGCGTACGTGTGCGTGTTGTGTATGTGCGTGCATGTGTGCGTGCGTGCATGCGTGCGTGCGTGTGTGCACGTGCTGCGCGGGTGTGGGTGTGCATGCATGCGTGCACGTACTTGTATGCATGAGCGTGTGTGTTCGTGCATACATGCGTGCACGTACATGCATGAGCGTGTGTGTTCGTGCATACATGCGTGCATGTACATACATGGGTGTGTGTTTGTGCATACATGCGTGCACGTACTTGTATGCATGGGCGTGTGTGATTGTGCATACATGCGTGCACGTACATGCATGGGCGTGTGTGTTTGTGCATACATGCGTGCGCGTACATGCATGAGCGTGTGTGTTCGTGCATACATGCGTGCATGTACATACATGGGCGTGTGTTTGTGCATACATGCGTGCATGTACATACATGGGCGTGTGTTTGTGCATACATGCGTGCANGCGCGGTTCACTTGTTTTGCTTATGTTTTGCTTAGGTACATGTGTGTTGCAGGTGCGTTTTCTTACTGTTTTGTCCATCTCGTTGTAATATTATGGGCCCGTATTGTGGTGCTGTTAGGGTTGGCACTGCCCACCTCGACATACTTGTTAAATTGGAATATGTTCTGGCACACCAAGACAGGCTAAAACGTATCAGGCATCTCTCGTTTTCACGCATTGGCCCAGGAGAAACAATCTCTTGCTAGCGATGGCTCGACAATTAATAAGACCGGAAACAACTGCCAGGCCAATCTTCATTATTTCTAATCATTTCACTGAAGACTGTTTTGATTCAAGGTGACGTTATCGAAGTGACAAAGATCTATGTCCTTTTCTTATGGCCTACTTAACGTCACAGCTCAGCAATGCAAATCAATGATAGGTAGGCTTACACCAGTGCAACTTGTCGGTATCAGTGAGTAACTTTTAAAGGTTAGAGAGAGCGAGTCGACAATCGCTCACACACACCACACTAGCACGCGACGCACGCACGGTACGCACGGCACGCCGCACCGCACGGCACGCACGCGCGGCCGCGCGCGCTCTGCAGCAGCGGGCATGCATGCAATTTCAATGTGAGCATGTTTAAATGGAATAAATAAATTAAAGCTGTTAAATATGTATCTATGGGGAAAAGCTTATGAAACCTTTTAATATTTTTACAGGTCAAAATGAATTATTACTCAACCAGTCTTAGAACCATGCTGGTTTACTGTCTGCTCGCGTAACTACACTATTTATCTCACCTTCCTTGAATCGAACGAAAGCGGCCTTTGACTATTTATATGAGGCCCGAATTGGTCGTCTTCTGCTTCCTCTTCACGTGACGAGACTTCATTGGGCAATACGTAACCAAACCGAGCAGGCGACTTCCCCGCTCTTCGCTCCTTGGTTTAAATTTCTTACTGCCCAGTTCGACACGCGAGGCCCCGTCCTGGCCTCTTGCGCTAAGGGTGGCATATTCTCATTTGACAAGAGATGAGTCATCTATTTCGCCAACCGTGGCAAAGCCAGTTCTCCTCTCTATATGGTTACTCTGGCGGTATGCATCCCGTCCCCACGTATTCAGCAAGGTAAGCATTGTACTTTCATATTGCGCAAGCTACCTTCATTGTAAAATTGCCCTGCTTACAATATATTATATATATATATATATTTATATGCTATCAACTCATTCCTTTTAACAGAATAGTGTGTACATATAGTATATTCCAGTGTAATGTTTCAAAATTTTCGATGAATGAAGTGTTAAAATTATAATTTAGATTTTACCTTACACGCCTTCAGAAAACAGCATGAAAGTGATGGGAAGGATCTTGTTAAACACGTCTGCAGCGAATTCAACATCTCATACCTATGCATGGAGGAGGTACCCAGAATTTATGATCATTATAGCATATATATATATATATATATACTATTACTATTATATATGTATTATGCTATCAACTATTCCATTACACAAGATAGTTGTGTCTATAGATATTCCTTAGTGTAATGTTTTCAAAATGTTAAACAATAAATCTACGTTAATTTTCACTATCTATAATCATGAGAGTTTTCCCCCACTGCATCTGTGAACACGTTAACATTATTTGATTAAGACATGGTTTTAAGGGGATCAAATCGAATCGCGTAAATCTTCGTATAAGATCCATAAATAATTTGATGTGTAAAATACAATATGCATGAATATTGTTTTTATTTTTAATTCTGACATTAAAATGTATCCTCAAATTAATTCATTACAATGCTACACACTATAGGTATGAAATTGTTTGTTTGACAATGACATTAGATGCACCTTATTAGTGATGCACCTCATTTTCATGCTGTCGTATGAGTTGCGACATCATTACGTGATGTGCTGCCAATGTTCCATTTTGTGCTATTTACCAATGTGAGTGAGCCCAGTTCATGCTACAGAGGAAAATACCACACAGTATAAAACTTCTGTCATGTTTTATCATTATATTTATGGTGTTTTTTAGATTTAACATTGTAATCTGCTAAATACATTCGTCACATATACATCGCTATAACAATACATTTCATGGTCCTTCAATAAAGCCATAAAATGCCTAGGTCACCGCTGAAAACACAAAAATGTTTTTTCAAATGCCTCGTCAGACCATGGTCCTCAGAAAATGGTCTAAAAACTCTTGCCCTGTGCGCCATTGGACATTTGACCTGCTGACGCGATCCAATTTCGCCACACAGTGTGGCTGGTTTGCTACCCATTTGAATTGCTATTAACACGACTATCACAGCCTTAGTAACGAGCCGTTTAGATTTGTGCCGCAGAATTCTTGATTTCCTCAATATATCTTAAGTTAAAGCAGGAAATGATTCCACCGCATTCTTTTACACCTCTTGACGTTGACCTTTGACCCCAGCTTCGGCATCCACATCGGCCACTAGCGTGCTCGTTTTTCGGATTAACCCCACGTCCCGAATATCGTGACCGTACGTCGAGCGGCGTTAAGATTTCTGCCCAACTGTTGACGCACGAACGGACGGAGCACGGACGCACGCTCATGCGATTCTTACAAGCTGCCATCTGACTATATCAGATGAGCTAAAATTAATATAAACATAATACTAAACAACCTAAAACTACCTCGGGTACATATCTGTAGTACCTGATACGACAACGACCCCATCTGCGCTATTCTGTGTTGGGTTACATTATTGTATCTGGCCAGTTATAGCCATTATAGCCCAGTAATTCGAGTTATAGCCAGTATATAGCAGGTTACAGCAGTTATAGCAGTTATAGCAGTTATAGCAGTTATAGCAGTTATAGCCACTATAGCCAGTTATAGCAGTTACAGCAGTTACAGCAGTTATAGCAGTTATAGCAGTTATAGCCACTATAGCCAGTTATAGCAGTTATAGCAGTTACAGCGTTATAGCAGCTTATAGCCACTATAGCCAGTTATAGCAGTTATAGCAGTTACAGCAGTTTATAGCAGTTACAGCAGTTATAGCAGTTATAGCAGTTATAGCCATTATAGCCAGTTATAGCCATTATAGCCATTATAGCCAGTTATAGCAGTTATAGCCAGTATATTAGGCTATATAGGCCCTAGGCTATAGGGAATATACCCTATGCTATTCTGTGTTGGGTTACATTATTGTATCTAGCCAGTTATAGCATTATAGCCAGTTATAGCCAGTTATAGCCATTATTGTATCTAGCCTAGTAGCAAATTTGCATCAGAAACTCAGCATGCTTGTTCACCATCGAAATTTCTAATGGAAAAACTGAAACATTACGAGGCTGAAGGTGTTCCCTGACTGATGTCATTTCTTGACAACAAAGACACTCTCTGTTCGATAACACCAGAGCCTGATACAGTGTCACTGTCAGTGATAACATCCTTTGCTTGGCACAAGCCGCAGCTGCACCAATCGTCAGCTGTTCCGGTGACACGTTGTTGAACTTGAAGCGAATCACAACACTGTCTGCTACCCGTTCCTCCCCCATCTTTTCCATCGGGCTCAAAAGAGTACGGCTGCAAAATTGGTGGCAGATTTAGTCAGATATTGAAATTTCCTCAGGGCCTACTGTCGATTCAGAACTGGACAGAAGATACGTTCAACACGTAGTTCGGCCATTTCAATTGTGTGAAACAAGTGAGCACGCGGCCACTCCAACAAACACGGCAAGGACATTGCGGAGATTATGGGCGGCCTGTACAAAAGTTGGCGTTAGTCCAAGATCGATCATAGACATAATCAAAAGCAGAGTTTGATCATAATATGTTCTAAAAATGTCAGGAAACATGTTTAAAAGTAATTACAATGTCATATAATAGGCTAAATACGCTATAGATGTCAGAATCCCTTTAACAACGGCACGTAGGGGGGCGTTGCCAGCTAGGTATATAAGGCGCTCCGAACCGCAGCACGAGCGTGTTATTTTTCAGGTTAGGTTTAGGTAGGAAGAAGAAGAGAAAGAAGGAGAAGAAGAAAGCATATTAGGTTCCGGGGAGATAGCAGAGGGAATAGGAGCACAGGTTTTCAGGTAGGTAGAACTACGGGTACAGGGAATAAAACAAGGAAGGAGAAGAACGGGATTTCAGGTCGGTAGAGCCAGGAGCGACTACGAGGGAGACACCCGTGGAGGCTACCTAGGTTCTACCCGAAGAAAGGGACAAACAGGAGAGGGGAAGATGAAGCCGGAGACGCGTTAATTCTTTAATATTAGTCTAGTGGTTATAGTTAAACAACGTAACAGCGCTTCACGCTGTAGGCCCTACTGATAATCGCGATAACGGCAAACCAGATAACTTATAACGCAAGCTAAGTAGCGTAAGCTACATATACGAGATAAATACAGCTCCGCTGCATATACGAATGCAGAGGAATTATTTGTAAGATAGTAAGAAACAATGAAACTATAACCGTACAATTAACCGGGCTCAAGGAATAGAGATTGATGCCAGTAGTAAAAAAAGTCCATTTTCCTCCGATAGATGGCGCCACTACGCTATATATACACTATGTGATTATATAGCGACTGAGCTATATATAGGCCTATAGATATCAGGAGCGTATAATGACAAAGGAGTAAGACAGCGATTTGGTACTGATTTCACTACATTTTTGTCGTACGAGTTCGATGTGAATAAAAAATACAAATGTTTACAAACATGAGCTTCTTTTTTTCACTGGTCTTATTCTATCTTCCGGTAGTATTACAAACCGCGTAGCTTCCTTCGTTTTGACATAATTCTTACTTTTCGACGACATGGTTTTCACCTTATTACGTATTCTGGCGAGGCCACACTCTAAATTTGCACACACAGCTCTTCAATGAGCCACGGCAGGGATCGCGTCAGGCAGCGCCAGCGGCAACTGTACGCGGGCTAGAGATAACGTGTTGCTTATGCAATTAATTGCGAAAAACACATAGTGCGAAAAGCCTACAATCGGCTGGAGCGTCAGTTTACTGATTAACGATTCATACACATCATTCCTCGCGCGGGTGAAGTAGTTCAGATATTTTACCAGCGCAACGTGTTATTTAAAAAAAAAAACTGCGGGATTAAACCATTAAAAACAAGGCATTCTAACTATAGTTTAAATGTAAAATAGTTTTTAATTTTTAAACCCAGCATGGGTGCAACGTAACTTAATTTGTAGGCGAATTTTCTGCACTCGACTAGGCTACGGCCGGAAAAGCCCTACCCGTGGCTCATTAGAAGGAGCTGCATGTGTGCAAATTTAGAGTGTGGGCCTCGCCAGAATACGGTAACTAAGGGTGAAAACATGTCGTCGAAAAAGTAAGAATTATGTCAAAACGAAGGAAGCTACGCGGTTTTGTAATACTACCGCGAAGATAGAATAAGGGACCAGTGAACAAAAGAAGCTCATGTTTTATACATTTGCTATTTTTATTCACATCAGAACTCGCTACGACAAAAATGTAGGTGAAATCAGTACAAATCGCTGTCTTACTCCTTTGTCATACACGCTTCTGAATATATAATATATATATATTATACCATGTGTATATATAGATATATATATCTAATATATATTTGAGTTCGTTATGTATCTATGTATTAATTGTATGTATGTATGTATGTATCTTCCCTATAGGCGGCCAAACCGCCCAAGCGATCTGGGATGCAATTTTTCACACAGGGCCCTCTGCTTATACCCGGGGAGTGTTCCTAGTATGAAAAAAAACCGTCGAACGTGAAACTCACCGAAAAATCAGTGAAAACCCCGTTAAATCGTCAATCTTCACACAATTCAGCACTCACTGCACAGTGCTGCCACAGACAAGAAACCTATGACTATTTCTTGCCCTCACCTCATGATCTCATCAGCTGCTGGTATTGTGAAACGAAACCGAAAATCAATACTAAAACAGAGCATAACCAGGACCAGTTCAGAGGTACTACTCACTCTGAGTTCAGAGTTTCAGTTCAGATGCTATCTCAGAATGCATTGTACCATTCCAAAGCTATGCATTTTCTGATTCAATACAAAATTTCTTATTTCAATGTGCATGGTTGCGCGCCAAGCATTCACTAGACAATATCCAGTGGACACAAGACCCCACTCGCTGGCCTGTCTCTATCTATACTATATATGGAATTTCTTTTATTCGTGGTACGATCTCACAATGTATAGCTGCACGTGGGGAGCTCAAGAGTTCGATACGCCAGGAATCTCTACATATTTCCATCAGAGAATAACACGAAAAACATTTTTTTATCAAGAGGCTTTGAAATGAAAAGTCCAACCCATTCGTACATGCTGTTATATATAATAATAACTTTTTGTTATTTACACAATATTATATTTATGTCCCAGGGGTTCTAAGTTGGGTTGTGCTGTCATATAAATGTCATACGTAACAGTTTTTTCCCATGCTTATTATCTTATTAGACTGATTTCTAAATATTGATATTGTGTGCAATGTTATTGTCGATTTTTACCAATGTTCCTATTGTGTCCCATTATTAGTAGTATGAATTAGTAGCACGATTCTTACCCAGCGCAGCGGGGTACCTGCAGCTAGTATATGTTATATATGTATAATATACATTATAAAAGATATATATATATATATATAGATACATATACAGTATGTGCAGGGATAGGGAGAAATATGTACACATGTATATATATATATACATATACCGAAACAACCCAGCGACTGGCGACTGTGACTATGTACTTTTAGCAATGACGTATATATAGACGTAGCGACTAGACACTTTCAGATGTGGATGTAAATACATATAGATATATAGAGCCTTATATCAGCGTCGTGTGTCGATATATATATATATATAGACATATATATAGCGCTGGCAGTGCGGGAACATAATAAAACGCTCTGGCGTATGTATATACCTGAAACGTAGACATAGACATGCGTATATATATATAGATATTGGCAAGTAGATAGGCGGGTGTTGCACATGTCTGTGTATATATATCTAGGTATATATATATATGTAAAAACGTATCCCCTCCGACTGATTGGCGCCACACCATGAATATATATACTTTGGCAGGTCACGTAGTCAGCTGGGGATATATATCAGGGGTCGAAATTAGCGGTATCAAGATATCCGCGGGATAGTAGATTCTTGTGTTGGATACCAGATTTCAATGCTTAGTATCCCGCCGGGATAGTAAAAAAAAACACGTCAAAATCGGGATAGTGGTTCTTGAGTTATCAACTTTATACGGCAGCGCATCTGAGCGAGTGTGCGTAGAGCGAGTGCACACGATCTGAGCGGGCTCAGGCACCCTTACTATGCCACACTAGCGTTATACAGCTGGCATAGCATGTTTGCAAGCGTAAGCGTAAGCGTTCCGATGTTGATTATAAATGTGATGTGTATACATTGTATCAAGCGAACCATACAATGCGTCTCTAGACAATACGTCTGCAGTGTACTTGTCTGTGCATATCTGTGAATCTGTTTTCATGTTTTTATATAAAGGCACACAAGCGTATTTTTTCGCCCGATCGCGGCGAATTTTAAAATCGCTCGAAAAATTTGCCCGTGTGCCCGTTCACGTCGACGCCGATTTCGTACGCCCGTACAAATCGCCCGTATCAAAAATGTTAGATATTTTCGGCCGATTATTTACGCCGGCGATTATTTACTGGCAAATTCGCTCGTGTGCCCGTGTCCGGCGTATTTTGTCGAGGGATCGATTTTTTTAAACCAATCGGACGTGTTGTTGATATCATGTGATGCATCATGTGATCATGTGATTCCGTCGAGTGGCGTACGCGTACACTCTCAAATTCGCTACGTGTGCCCCTTCGTGATCGGGCGTATAAATTCCCTGGCGATTTTAATCGTCGCGATCGGGCGAAAAAATACGCTCGTGTGCCCCTAGCATTAGACATTAGCTTAATAGCCTCGTTAACACGATACCTCGTATTTATGAAATACGGTATTTGTGAAATACCGAATCTGAGACAAATACCCGACCGAGCGAGCGTTCACACGCTGATTCGCGGCTCCAGAAATGCCGTATTTGCGAGCTACGAGCTGCTTTAGTAACAATCAAGCGAACAATGTGAAACATGTGCCGTAGAGCGACAGCGCTCACCTGACGTCAGGTGTTCTGATGCTAAACTAACTGGCAAACGATTGAAGAGCACCCTCCCATCACCGCGTTCGCGCTCAGAGCATATATCTAGGATACTACTAATACAGATCTAAAATCTATGATCGCTACGCTTTGCTATACCGGTAGTACAGTAATAAAGATACAGCTGTGTAACTTTAATGACTTCGCTATATTAACATGTTATCATGGATATGCGTCGAGCGCGAGCGTAGTGGTGGTGGTGGGGGGAGAGTGGGGGAGAAAGATGGTACATCTATAAGATCTGTATCACACCCGCTTCGTGCGAGCGATTTGAAAAGTGAAACGGTAAACTGTAAACATTCTTCACTGCAGATTTCGATTAAGCATTTCTTAGTACCAGCAGTGATATTGGACAAACTAATATCGTTTGCTATAAGGTAATGTACTTATTAACTACATTAAGGTGCCAGTTACTCTAGCATTCAGTCAAATTGCATAATTAATGGCCATATTATTCTTTAAATCATTATTATTTTCTAAAGCAGTCTGTAATTACACCCTGAGTAGCACCTCGTATGTAGCACAACTGTAATGAACCCGGAATTCTGTGTGGGTAGGCAAAAAACATGGGGGAAGCCCATTACGCATGCATGGGGGTGAACTGGCACTATTCTAATCATAATTATTGCCTGGCAACCTGCAATGCAGATGTGTTAACTCACAGCTGAGCGAAATTCTCGCCTGCCTGAATATATACTTGGATTTCCAGCAACTCAATGAGTGAGGTTATCACGCACGAAGGGTGATGCCATCTTTGATTATTGATGACACTTGCACGAGCCATCTCGCGGCAACTGCTTTGTGCTATTAGACCCCCCCCCCACCCGCCCCCT
>NW_014581977.1:0-4158 GCF_000485595.1 Priapulus caudatus
TGGGAATTTTTTCGTATGTATGCCCACCTATGGGAAAGCATTTCCAGGCGTAAACCCTGAAACGCTTCAAGTCCCTGTGCACCCGCCAGCTGGTTCGAGTGATGCGCTCAGCGCTACGGCGATTCATAGTAATTGCAATCGTGGTTGCCAGGTGGCGACACTGACGACGGCGTAGACATGCGTGACGTAACTTAAAAGTGGATGAATGAATACTGGAAATTTAGTATTGAACTGGTTCTTACTTATACGCCCTTGTCCTTGATTTATTCTACCCAGTATGGCGACTGGTTAAGTCAGTCTGAATGCGCAATCATGGTTGCCAGAGGCAGGAATATTATTGTAAGCTAACTGGCGTGGAGGCGTGCGGCTAATTAAGTTGACCAGGTGCGAGTTTGCTCCTTCGATATTATAATAATAACATAAGACTCCGTGGCTCGTAGCCCCACGCGCACTCTCAGTTGAGCGACAATTGCACGTTAATGTGTTAGCGCTAGGATAAGCAGCTGGACAACCACTGAGATCAACATGTTCGACCTGCCTTTAAGACCCAGTATATATGGGACGTGATAGAGAAATCGACACTTTATTACTTATGGTCACACACAAATAAATAGATGAATCGAGCATGAAGATACGGAGAGACCGGGGACGAGACGAGATGGTCACCTAGGCTGTTGGATGCAGTATGTATATATATGTGTCGGTTTACTAATAAAGTCAGAGTCAAATAACGAATCTGCGACTATACTGGCTCTCTGTCTCATTTGGAACCTGACTAACAAGACGCAGCAATGATCTGCCGGGCGATTCACATTACAGCTCTACTTTATATAACAGCAGCTATATTCTGCGAGACACTACGATACATCTCTACTTTGCTAACAAGTCTACGCTGCCACGATTCTACGAGAACCAATAGAAGCTATCACCTAAATAAACGTACAACACTATATAACGGCCGCGAGACGTGATGAATGACGGTGCATTAGCCTTGTACTTTTACTTACTTCACACCACAACCCTGGCACACAGCACATAACATGGACGCCACGAAGGCGCAACACACACACACACACACACACATCACACCACAGCACACACACACACACAGACACACACACACACAACACACACATGCACACACACACACACATCACGACACACACAACACACACACACACACAAAGCACACACACACAACACAACACACATCACACATACGCACACACACACACACACACACACACACACACACACACACACACACACACACACACATTTACGCCTTGGTTACGTATAAAATGCGTAATGAAATAACGAAGGCTATATAATAATAATAAATCATCTTATCTGTTCTTTTCTCTCCAGCGCTTCTCTCTCTCTCTCTCTCTCATGTCTCGTCTTTCTCGCGCAGCTTTCTCCGCGCTTTCTCTCTCTCCTCTCTCCTCTCTCTCTCTATGCTCTCTCTATTTGCTCCTTTCTTCGCTACTCGGCCTTTCTCTACACATACACAATCATCTCTCTCGCGCGCGTCTCGTCTCCTCTCGTGCTCTCTCTCTCCTCTGTGTACTCTGTCTGCTCTGCTCTCATTTCTCGGCGCTCTCTCTCTGCTCTCTCGGCGCGCATGTGAAGTATAAGTCTCTCCTTCTCTCTTGCTCTCTCGCGCGCGGCGGGCTCGATTCGGGTGTGCTTCTCGCTCGCTCTGCGTCATCTTCTTGTGGCGTTCGCTCTCTCTCTCCGCGCTCTTCTGCTCTCTCGCTCTCTCTATCGCTCTCTCTCCGCTCTCTCTCGCTCTTCTCGCTCGCTCGTCTCCCTCTCGCTCTCTCTCTGCTCTGCCGCTAATGCCTCTCGCGTCTCTCCTCGCTCCTCTCGCTCCTCGTCCGCTCTCGCTCTCGTCACCACTTTCGTCTCTCTCTCTCTGCTCGGCTCTCGTCTCTCTCTCGTCTTCTCTCTCTGCCTTCGTCAATTGTTTGCTGTTGTCGCCTGTTAATTGGTGCGAATACGGTCTGCCTAGCTCTAGCTTGTTATAGTCCTTGGTTGTATTAGCGTAATGAATCATGATCGCATCATAACACGAGGTCTATCTGTTCCGCGCCTCATGTCTTTCGCCCCTCTTCTCTCTCTCTCTCTCTCTCTCTCTCTTTCTCGGTTCTCTCTCACTCGTCCGTTTGATCTGCTCTTTCTCTCCTCTCTCTCTGCTATCTCTCTCTCTGCTTCTTGAGCTTTCGCACTTCCAGCTTTTTTCCTATTGTGGCAAATCCCTCCCTACACTTCCGTCGTTTTCTCTGTTCTCTCCAATTTCTCTCTTCCTCTATCTCGCGGTTTGCTTACTTGGCCATGTTCGCAGTCCAACTGGCATTTGGTTGCATAAAATCACATATATCAGTCGCATTATCGAACAACCAAAAACAAATGATAATAAATACATAAAATGGTATGAAATGCCACAGCGTGCGATTCTTGTAATGAATCAACGAAATGTTAAAATTAAATCAAGAAGCAGCAATTAGGCTGGGGCTCCGAATTATGAATCTAAGGTAATTTCTTAGATGTATTAATTCTAGTGCATTAATTCGGTTACGGTCGCAGGTTGGGTTAAATTTGATTAGGATCAATTGGGCTTAGCTTAGTTGGAATTGTCCGAATCAAATGGATTATGAATCAGTTGAAACGACATTAAAACAATCACCACGCATTGAAGTATCAATCTATACTTCTACAAACGCTTCGCTTAATGCCACATTTACGGCAGTCGACTGAAACCGTCTAACATCTCACTTCTACCCGCTCTGTCTATCTACTCTATTTTTCCTTCGCGGGCCTTTTTCCAAATTCAATATCGCCACCACTACTTCGCTGTATAGTCTATACCCCGGACAGTGGTATCAGCACCCCCAACCATATCTAACCAGCGCCTAACTGCACTTATACTTGTGACATAGTATTTACCTTAGCATATTATATATAGTTTTTGTGTGGCTATGTCACTCCTACATACAAGTTAATCTCTTCGTCAACAGAATGCAATCCCATAATTACGGCAAATTCAGCCTAGTTCGAATACCGCTCCGACCCTAGCTCAACATACCCGTTGGCCGGTCACCAACTGACCGTGGCCCCAGTGAGCTGCAAAATCCAATATACACAATGGACACCACGTTTACCAACGCAAACAAGCAAGCAAACAGTAAGCAAACAACAAATTTGCTCCAACCGCGTTTACTCATGCAGCACTTCATGTCACTGTTTACGCCCAGTTAGCCTACTCCAAGTTTGTCCACGGCGAAATTCCCACTTCGTCTACAGCAAAAGCTTCAGTTAGTCTACAGTCTACACCAATTTCGTCTACATTAAAAATCTACCCCATTCCCATTTTTTATACTATCAATTTGTCTATTAAATGATCATGAATATTCAAATATACTCTTAAGGGAAAGAGTAGACCAAAAACTGAATAGGCAGATGAAAGTAGACGAAATGGCACTATTAATCATTCTGAGAGTAGACGAAATGGGAGTAGGTGATATGGGAGTAGGCCAACCGGGATGTTACCCATGTGTCACATCCCCCGAATCCATACAATGCTACTCACACCTACACACTATGCCTTTGTTACATCTATAGGGCCTACATCTATCCATCCATACATCTATACATCTATACATTTATACATCTATTCATCCATACAACTATACATATATACATATATANAAATGGATTATCGAATCAGTTGAACCATTAAACAATTCACCACGCATTGAAGTATCAATCTATACCTCTACAAACGCTTCGCTTAATCCACATTTACCAGTCACTGAAACCGTCTACATCTCACTTCTACCCCTCTGCCTCTATCTACTCTATTTTCCATTCGGCGCCTTTTCCAATTCAATATACCACCACTACTCGCTGTATACTATACCCGGACAGTGGTATCACACCCCAATATATCTAACCAGCGCCTAACTGCACTTATATTTGACATAATTATTTACTTACATATTTATATATATTTTTGTGTGGCCTATGTCACTCTACAACAAATCTCTTCGTCAACAAATCAATCCCATAATTAGGCAAATCTCACCCTATTCGAATACCCTCGACCCTAGCTCACATACCCGTGGCCCGTCACCACTACCGTGGCCAGTGACTGCA
>NW_014581977.1:4168-7340 GCF_000485595.1 Priapulus caudatus
CGCTCTCGCTCTCTCTCTCTCTCTCTCTCTTTCTCTCTCTCTCTCTCTCTCTCTCTCTCTCTCTCTCTCTCTCCTTGCCACTGTTCTGTTGTCGCCTGGTGATTGGTGCGATACGGTCTTGCCTAGCTCTACTTGTTATAGTCTTGGTTGTATTACGTAAGGAAATAATGATCGCTATAATAACGAGGTCCTATCTTGTCTCACGCTCTCTGTCTCTCTCTCTCACTCACTCTCTTGAGCTTCCCCCAACTCTCAGCTCCTTCTATTGTGCACATCCCCTCCCTCACTTCCTCTGTTAATTTTCTCTGTCTCTCTCAATTTCTCTCTTCTCTCTATCTCGCGGTTGCCTACTTGGCTATGTCCCAGTCCAACTGCATTTGGTTGCATAAATCACATATTATCAGTCGCTTATAGCAACAACAAAAACAAATGATAAATAAATACATAAAAATGGTAATCAAATGCACACAATTCTTGTAATTGAACAACGAAATGGAAAATTAAATCAAGAAGCACAATTAGGCTGTGCGCCCGAATTATCGAATCTAATGTATTTCGAATGTATTAATGCTAGTGCATTAATTCGGTTAGGTCGAGGTTGGGTTGGATTTGATTAGGATCAATTGCTTAGCTTAGTTGGAATTGTCGAATCAGATGGATTATCGAATCAGTTGAACCATTAAACAATTCACCACGCATTGAAGTATCAATCTATACATCTACAAACGCTTCGCTTAATCCACATTTACCAGTCACTGAACCCGTCTACATCTTACTTCTACCCCTCTGCCTCTATCTACTCTATTTTCCATTCTGCGCCTTTTCCAATTCAAGATACCACCACTACTCGCTGTATACTATACCCGGACAGTGGTATCACACCCCAATATATCTAACCAGCGCTTAACTGCACTTATATTTGACATAATTATTTACTTACATATATATTTATATTTTTGTGTGGCCTATGTCACTCTACAACAAATCTCTTTGTCAACAAATCAATCCCATAATTAGGCAAATCTCTCCCCGCTCGAATACGCTCGACCCTAGCTCACATACCCGTGGCCCGTCACCACTACCGTGGCCAGTGACTGAAAAACCAATAATACACAATGAAACCCCAAGTACGCAAGCCGACACCACTTTTACCAACGCAAACACTCAAGCAAACAACAAACTTGCTCCAACCGCGTTTACTCATGCAGCACTTCATGTCACTGTTTACGCCCAGTTAGCCTACAGTTCGTCCACGGCGAAATTCCCACTTCGTCTATAGCAAAAGCCTCAGTTAGTCTACACTCTACACCCATTTCGTCTACATTAAAAATCTACCCCATTCCCATTTTCTCTACTATCAATTTGTCTATTAAATGATCATGAATATTCAAATATACTCTTAAGGGAAAGAGTAGACCAAAAACTGAATAGGCAGACGAAAGTAGGCGAAATGGCACTATAAATCATTCTGAGAGTAGACGAAATGGGATCGAGTAGTTGATATGGGAGTAGGCCAACCGGGATGTTACCCATGTGTCACATCCCCCGAATCCATACAATGCTACTCACACCTACACACTATGCTTTTGTTACATCTATAGGGCCTACATCTATCCATCCATACATCTATACATCTATGCAATGCTACTCACACCTACACACTATGCCTTTGTTACATCTATAGGGCCTACATCTATAGGTCCATACAACTATACATCTATACATATATACATATATACATCTATACATTTATACATCTATACATCTATGCATCTATATATCTATACATCTATACATATATAAACATATACATCTATAAATCTATACATCTATCCATCCATACATCTATCCATTTATACATATATACATCTATGCATATTTACATCTATACATCTATACATCTATATATCTATGCATATATACATCTATACATATATGATACAAAGTACACGTACTTTTCCACGTTTCGCGCCCCCTCCGGTCGCAGTAATAATCCGTGTTAGTTGTTAATGGCTTCACGTTGGTTTCGTAGAGCGTCAGTACAATGATCCCACGCTACTGCACAGCCGGGAGCTCCGGTGCACGTTCATTAGCGATACGCTGATTATTTATTGCTCCCAGAACATTGGCCTTTCCGATAAAAGGATTACAAGTGTTTCTCGCTAACCACGCTCTTTCGCGCTTTCTCTTCTCTACTCTCTCTCTCTCTCTCTCTCTTCACCACACACACAACACACAAACACGCACGCACTGCACGCCGCACGCACGCAGCGCAAGCACGCAACCAACAGCACACAACGTACACACAAATCAACGCAACGCCGCACGCACGCCGCACGCAGCACGCAACACACCACGCAGTAACAAGCAGCAGCACGCGACGCACGACACACACACACACACACACACACACACACACACACACACACACGAACACACACCAGGCTTAATAAGACTGGTGAATATGCGCTAGCAGTCATTATTACATAATTCCCCAACAAAAGAGTTGTCCTGTGGGTTTCGCGTGAAAGTTAAAAGCGGAATGTTGAGCGAGGCGTGAGCGGGTCGTAAAAAATCGTCGTCATCATTGTCAATATTGTCGTCGTCGTCGTCATCGTCGTCATCGTCGTCATCGTCGTCATCATCAAATAATTATCACGAATCAGATAAAAATGACACAAAAACTCCCGATACGAGCTTCAATAAGACAACAAGACAATCTAACACGCGGGCTAACCCTTTACCCGTCTCTCTCTCTCTCTCTTGTCTCCCTCTTTCTTGTCTCTCGTTCACACCCCACGTACGTTAGCAGGCCGCGGAGCAAGGAGTTGTTGGAAGGTCAGAGGTCAAACAGACCCGGAGTAGTATGTGTAAGGAGACGGTACGGGAGGGACGGGTGTCTCCACAACTGTTGCTACCAGGCCCCCGCCCCCCGACCACCACCGACAGGTCCTATGATCATGATCTATCCTCATGATAGCGATCATGATTTCATTACGTAATACAACCAAGACTATAACAAGTAGAGCTAGGCAAGACCGTATCGCACCAATTACCAGGCGACAACAGAACAGTGGCAAGGAGAGAGAGAGAGAGAGAGAGAGAGAGAGAGCGAGAGAGAGAGAGAGAGCGAGAGCGAGAGCGAGAGAGCGAGAGAGCGAGAGAGCGAGAG
>NW_014581977.1:8583-9009 GCF_000485595.1 Priapulus caudatus
ATTTCGTGGCCGTTTTTGGGCTATACCCGAAGGGACGTGGGCAAAGTGTTGTTGACATAGAGCAGGTTGTTTATATTAGCGCGCCGCTGGGCGGCGTTTTCGTGCTGTCGCGCGAGGTGGGGCTGCAGACTGTCCAGAGGAGAGACCGGATACTAGAGAGGCGATGCACAAAGGAGGCGTTGATCCTGACCGCCGAGCGTGGATGTTGCGCGCAGTTCCGCGGCGAGGCGCACGCGGCCCCAGAAACGTGCCACGATAGTATCGGGCGCTGGCAGCTATGCATCCGTGTGCCAAATCTATAGGCCGGCGCACGGATGCATAGCTTACGGCGAATAGTGTCCAATTTGGGGGGCGGCACGCTGGATAAAGGCTTGTTGACTAGTGGCGCCATCTATCTGCCGGCATATGTGCTAGACCCATGTGGGG
>NW_014581978.1:5896-6944 GCF_000485595.1 Priapulus caudatus
ATAGATAGATATTTATATGTATTATGTATGCATGTATTACTCGGCGCAATTTAAATCGAATCGTTTTCAATTAATATGAACAAGGCATGTTTCTCTGTTCCGCCGCCGCTGCCGGCACCGCCGCCGCTGCCGCCGCTGGCGTCGTCCCGGCTGGCGGCACCGTCACACCTGCCGCCGCTGGCGGCACCGTCACACCTGCCGCCGCTGGCGTCGTCCCGGCTGGCGGCACCGTCACACCTGCCGCCGCTGGCGTCGTCCCGGCTGGCGGCCCGTAAAAGGGTTTGTTATACCGTGGAGAATAAAACGATCTCTCTCTCTCTCTGTTTCTCTCACGCTCAATTTCACATCCCAACGCATTTACCACAACCGCTGGTACATGTGTATTAAGCATGAATATATATATATATACATATATATATATGTATAATACACACGCGTTACACCCTCCCTTTACCACACGACCGCTGGTATACGGGTAGTACACGTGAGCGCCCCCACCCCCACGACCAACCCTCCCTATGGTTGAGTTTCATATGTTATGCTGTTATATACATATACGTTGTACATACAGATACGTTGTGAACGCTTGCTGGCAGCATATGAGGATGTTACGACACATGACTTATTTGTTTAGCTTTTGTTTATATAGAGGGAGACATCTGACAGTAGGGAACTAGCTAGCAACTATAATACTCACACAGGATTAATATCTGTTTTGTTTGTAGATGTTTATGTAACAAGTAAATTAATTATTAGTGATTAGTAAATTAATAAAAGTGTAAATATTTGAAGTATACGTTGTTTTTGTTGTTGTTGTTGTTGTTGTTGTTGTTGTTGTTGTTGTTGTTGTTGTTTTATGAAGGTTGTGACGACATTGTGACGACCATGATTACGTCATTAAATCCGAGCTCACAATTTCTAGATTTTCTTAGGACGCCTTTTTCCCAACGCCCTCTCTCTTTTACTTTCTACTTTACACTTTACACACACACGCACGCACGCACGCACGCACTCACACACACACGCGCTCTCTCTCTCCCTCTCTCTC
>NW_014581979.1:0-855 GCF_000485595.1 Priapulus caudatus
AGAGAGAGCGAGAGAGAGAGAGAGAGAGAGAGAGAGAGAGAGAGAGAGTGAGAGAGAGAGAGAGAGAGATCAGGCGTGCCAGGGACACATTCGAGTTTCAAGTTGAGTGATTGGCGGTGTTTGACGCCAGATCGCGCTCACTGTTGCAGACGCGCGAACATCCAGATCCGTCGTCATCGTCGTCGTCGCCGCCACCGCTCTTGACCCAGGCGCACGTTCGAAAGTTTCACCGCTGTCGCCGGCGGCAACCGCGAGAACGACCCAGTAAACTTTCCCTCCCCGCCACGCAATCCGCGCGCTCCGACATCAGTGATTCCAAAAAATAATAATCAAAAAATAAACTGATCCCGATAGATTAAATAAGCATTTAAAAGTCGGCAGGATTCCGCGCGTCATCACCTTTGTGCGCGGCCGTAGTGCGCCTTGCGGAGCCCGCCCGACGTTCCACATTCCCAGCCGTGATAGCGGACCCCGAATAACAACATGATTAAAAGGCATAACAAAAGAGTCGAGTCGGTGGTGAATCGGCACTCGATTACGTTCGCGAGTACGTCGTCGGCATTATGGGCGCGTATATAGACCCGCTGCGAGCTACGTACGTGCGCACGTACGTAGTATCAGGAGTGAATAATAATAATTATTATTCACTCCTGGTAGTATCACTATCGGCCATTCGGCGGCTCGCATTTCGCCGCACCCCCATTTTTACTTACTAACTATGTATGTATATGAGTTCGCTGTGCCGTAGAACCTGTCTGTAACGCCGCCGCATCGTAATCTTGTAGTGAGATTTATAATCGGGAACACGGCGATGGGGGACACGGAGGGAGATTCCGTGCAGTGATATATATATAT
>NW_014581979.1:2430-3050 GCF_000485595.1 Priapulus caudatus
TATATATATATATATATATATATATATATACCAGCAGCGGGCGTATCTCAGCTCGCAAGGCTTTGGCAACAATAACGATCGTACCTAACCGATGCAACCAACTACCGCACACCGTCTGCTGCAAAAACAGGATGTGTCTATCAGATGTTCCACCGGCTGCTGCTATTCTAGACGGTCTGCTCTTCTTCTCTCTCGGTAATTGTGGATTACAGGGCATGGCCGAGTGCACACGGGACTCGCCTTTCCTGACTATTGTCGCTCATTTTCAGATTTTCACGAGAAAAACGGCAGCACTTCGTTTTGCGAGAGCAGAGTTCGAATCGAGACTGGTCAAGCGTCGCCGACGGTCGTATCGTTACTGTGCTATTATAAGCAAGAAGAAACGAGTTCGGAAAGGCGGCAGTGGCCAACTATGATCGTTTCACATTCCGCAGTGGGAATTATCGAGGAATAACAAAGATGCTACAAAAGGCGGCTGTTGGGCCGTGATGATGAGAGAAACGTGGGGGCGCAGAGAGAGAGAGAGAGAGAGATAGAGAGAGAGAGAGAGAGAGAGAGAGAGAGAGAGAGAGAGAGAGAGAGAGAGAGAGAGAGAGAGAGAGAGAGAGACGAGGAGAGAG
>NW_014581979.1:6846-7611 GCF_000485595.1 Priapulus caudatus
AATTTGAAATGAAAATGAATTTGGAATGAAAATGGATTACAAATAAATAATAAAAATATCCGTAGCCATCTCGGCGACCATACTATGGCTTTCACACCGACTTATCACGAATTGGCATCAACAAGAAGCTTTCTCCGCGGCTCAGGTTCCGCGTTGCACGCAACGATACGAGTTCAAGAAATATGGGACATATCAAGGTATTATTAGCTCTTGGACATATATCTTATTAGCGGAATATCTATAGAATCCGCTAAATCTTTATCGCGAGAATTCGTAAGAAGCTTGCCGAATTGGGTAGCCGCTCAGAAAGCGTCTCCATTTCGATTCGAGTTTAATTCGCTTAAAATGCGACCTATTAAAATATGAAATGAACAATTGAGAGCTTTGAGAAAAACTTCGAGAGGAGCACGTGGGGAAATCCAGCTACAATATCGAGGATGACGTCAGAGGTTACGTCACTACACGACGATATCAGCTGTGATATGACGGGCAACATTAGCGGCAACATATAGGCCAACTTCAACATCAACATCAACATCAACATCAGTGAGGACATCAGGTGCAGCACAAGTGACATAATCACAGTTAGCATCGGCAATGAAATATCAGCAGCAACATCAGCTGCATTCGGTGGAAAGCAGCATCAAAGTCAACGCCGCGATCATGGCAAGCAATCTCGCTATCGGGACATGAAGAATAAACATCAGTTATATCAGAAGTAGATAATAGGGATATATATATATATATATATATATATATATATAC
>NW_014581979.1:8671-9003 GCF_000485595.1 Priapulus caudatus
AGAGAGAGAGAGAGAGAGAGAGAGAGAGAGAGAGAGAGAGAGAGAGAGAGAGAGAGCGACGTTCGCTGTCATCAGAAAGCTTCTCTGCTGCTGCATGACATCGTTCCGCACGCATGCTCCGAACGGATCGTGAACCTGAAATACATTGACGCACGCACGCACGCACTCACGCAGTTAAACATACGCACGCACAATCCGGACACGATGCAAGTCTCGTTTATGCAGCACACAGAGGTGAGTGATTCCTACGTATATGAATGTGTGTGTGTGTGTGTGTGTGTGTGTGTGTGTGTGTGTGTGTGTGTGTGTGTGTGTGTAGGTGTGTGTGTGTG
>NW_014581980.1:0-4085 GCF_000485595.1 Priapulus caudatus
ACTCGCTGCGCTCATCGATGCCACATGGAGACCCACAGCGCCCATGCACGCGCGCGCAGAATACCCGACGCTCTGCTCTCTCTCGCTCCTCCTCGCGCGGCTGCCCTCGCTCCAACATCTCTCCTCTGCCGTCTCCTCCTCGCATCTCCGCTCCTGCCCCCTTCTGGCACCCGGCTCCGCTGCCCGCCTCCTCCTCCTCCGCCTCCTCTCGCAATCTGCTCCCTCTCCTCCCCTCTCCTCCCCGCCTCACTCCTCCCCCTCCTCTCGCCGTCCTTTCCCGCTCCCCCTCCCTCGCTCCTCCTCCTCCTCGCTCCTCCGCCTCCTCCTCCCCCTCCTCCTCCTCCCCTGTCTGCCTCCAGCATCTCTCCTCTCCTGCCGCCATTCGCTCCGTCCCCCTCCTCGCTCTCCCTGCCTCTGCCTGCCTCCGCTCCTCCTCTCCTCCTCCTCCTTCCCTCCTGCCTGCACCTCGATGCCACCAGTAAGACCGCACGGCAACCCATCAGCGCGCGCGGAGCGGACCCCGCGGCTCTCTCGTGCTCTCCTCCTTTCCCTCCTCGCCCCTCCTGCGGCTCCTCCTCCTCCGCCCTCCCCTCCCCCTGCCTCCCCTCTCCTCTCGACTCCTCACCTTCGATGGCACCTAGTAGACGCCACGGCGCCCATCACGGCCGCGCGCGGCGATCCACCGCCGCTCTCTCATCCCTCGCTCCTGGCCTCCTCTCCCTCCTGCCCCTCCCCCTCCTCCTCCTGCCCCTCGCTCCTCCTTCCTCCCTCCGTCCTCGCTCCTGCCTCTCATCCTCGTCCCTCCTCCTCCCCCCTCCTCCTCGCCTCCCTCCTCCTCCTCGCCCCTCGAGCTCCTCACCTTCGACGCCACCAGTAGACCCACGGCACCCATCACGCCGCCGGGCGCGGAGCGCCCCGGCCGCTCTCATCTCTCGCCCTCCTGCCTTCCTCCTCCTCCTCACTCCTCCTCCTCGCCTCCTCCTCCCCTCCTCTGCCTGCGCTCCTCCTCCTACCTGCCTCACCCCTCTCGCTCCTCCCTCCTCCTTCCTCCCTTCCTCCCCGATGCCTCCTCCTCCATCCTGCCTGCCTCCTCCTACCCCCTCTGCCTCCTCCTCCTCCCTCCTCACTCCTCTGCCTCCGTGGCCATCTCCTCCTCCTCGCTCCTGCCTGCCCTCCTCCTCCCCTCCTGCGCTGCCTCTTCTAGCCCCGTCCTCCGCCCTCCTCCTGCCTCCTGCCTCCTCCTCCTCCTCGCATCCTCCACCTCCTCCTCCTCCTCGCTCCCCCTCCTCGCTCCTCCCCTCTTCTCCCTCCCTGACACGTATACGATGCCACCAGTAAGACGGCCACGGTGCCCATAACGCGCGCGATGCGGATAGCCCCGGCGCGCTCTCTCTTCTCGCTCCCCCCGTCCTGGCCTCCTCTCTCTCCTCGCTCCTCCTCCTCCTCCTCCCCCCTCCTCGACTCCTCTGCTGCCCTCCTCCCCCTCCTCCTGCCTCCTCCTCCCTCGCTCCTCCCTCCTCCTCCGCCTCCTCCTCGCCTCCTCCTCCCCCTCCTCCTGCCCCCCTCCTCTCCCTTCCGAACCTCCTCACGCTTCGATGCCACCTAGTAGACCCACCGTGCCGCATCACGCGCGGCCTACGCGGATGTCCAATGCGCCGCCTCTCTCTCTCTCCTTCCCCTCCTCGCTCCTCCTCCTCGTCTCCTCCCCCTCCTACCTCGCTCCTCGCTCCTCCTCCCCCTCCCCCTCCTCCTCCTCCTGCCCTCCTCCTCCCCCTCCTTCCTCCTCCTCGCTCCTGCCTCCCCGGTCCCTCGCTCCTCCTCCATCGCTCGCTCCTCCTCCTCTCTCCTCCTCCCTCGCTCCTGCCTCCTCCTCCTCCTCCTCCTCGGCCCCTCCTCCTCCTCTCTGCCTCCTCCCGCCTCCTCCTCCTCCTCCTCCTACCTCCTCGCTCCTCCTCCCCCTCCCTCCTCCCTCCTCCTCGCCCCTCCTCCTCCTCCCCTGCCATCTCCCGATCCTCCTCAACCTTCGATGCCACCTAGTGACGCCGTGACCATCACGGCGCGCGCGGATCCCCGCGCCCGCTCTCTCTCCTCTTCCCTCCCCCTCCTCCTCCTGCTCCTCCTCCTCCCGCCTCCTCCCTCCTCCCCCTCCTCCTTCCCCCTCCTCCCCTACCTTCTCCTCCTGCCCACCCTATGATGCCACCAGTAGACCCACGGCGCCCATCACGCGCGCGCGGATCCCGCCCTCTCATCTCCTCCTCCCTCCTCCCTCCTGCCTCCCCCTCCTCCCCTCCTCCCTCCTCCTCCTACCTCCTCGCCTCCTCTCCTCCTGCCTCACGCTTCGAGCCACCAGTAGAACTCCACGGCGCCCATCAACCGCGCGCAAGGCGATGCCGCGCATCTCATTCCTCCTCCTCCTCCCCTCCTCCTCCGCCCTCCTCCCCCTCCCTCCTCGCTCCCCTCCTCTCCCTCCTCCTCACCCTGTTTCGACGCACCAGTAGACCCACGGCGGCCCATTCACGCCGGCGCGGCCAGGCATCCCCGCCGCTCTCGTCTCTCTCCTCCCGCCTCCTTCCTCCCCTCCTCCTCCCGCCTGCCTCCTCGCTCCCTCCCCTCCTCCTCCTCCTCCTCCTCCTGCCTGCACCTTGCGATGCCAAGCCAGTAGACCAACCGGCAGCCATCACATGCCGCGCAAGCACGGATCCCCGGCCGCTCTCTCTCTCCTCCCCATGCCCCCTCTCCTCGGCTCCTCCCGCGCTCCTCCTCCTCCTCCTTCCCCCCCTCCCTCCTCTCCCCCCCTCCTCCTCACACCTCGATGCCACCAGTATACCCACCGGTGCCATCACGCGCAGCGCTGGATCCCCGGCCAGCTGCTCTCTCCTCCTCCTGCCTGCACCCTCCTCCTCGCTCCTCCTCCTCCCCTCGCTCGCTCCTCCCCCTCCTCCTTCTCGACTTCTCCTCCCCCTCCTCTCACCCTTCGGGACTGCCACCGACTAGACCCACGCGCCCATGACAGCGCGCGCGGATCCCCCGGCCCGCTCTCCATCTCTCTCGTCCTCCCCCTGCCTCCTCCTCCTCCTCCACCTCCGCTCCTCCTCCTCCTCGCCCCTCCTCTCCTCCTCCCCCCCTCCTCCTCACCTTCGATGCCACAGTAGACCCACAGGCGCCCCGGGAGGAGGAGGAGGGGAGGAGGGCCGATTTTAATATTAATTCATTAAGTAAGTATTAACAACAATAATGCACTACTTATCAAGATTGAATATCAACCGATTAACGAATCGATCGAATACTAACATTAGTTAATCGGTTAATTAATCGATTTCATTAACTCGTTACCTCGTTAATTCACTCGTCTGCAGGTGCTCAACGTGCAGGTCCCGTTCCTCTTCAAACACGCCGTCGACGAACTCAACTCCCTCACCGGGTACACCGCGAACTTCTCCGACCCCACCGGCCTCATCGCTGGAATCACCGTCGTCTCGGCCGTCCTGATTGGCTGTGAGTGGCGCGGCGCGCCTCCGCGATTGGTCGGGGACGTCGGTCGGGGATTTCCGCTGCGTTTTTTTTTTGTTTTTTGTGGGGGATGCGGTCGTTTGTTGAGCGCCGCTTGTTCGAGACGGTGCTGCCATCTACGTCGGCAGAGCGGAGTGTTTGCGGTTTTCCCGCGCCGGAAAGATGATCGCGCGTCGTTTCGTTCCCGTTCCCGCCAACAGATGGCGTCGCGCGCGCATTTGCGCGTTCGCGGAAAAAGTCGCGAACCGGGCGAAAAGGGACGGTCGGTCGCGCGACGTTTAATTCCTGTTTCTGCCGACAGATGGCGTCGCTCGCGCCGGGGCGTCCGCCTTCAACGAGCTTCGCAACGCCTTGTTTGCGCGCGTCGCTCAGAACTCGATACGGCAGGTAGCGAAGAGCGTATTTCTTCACCTGCACTCGCTCGACCTCGGCTTTCATCTGTCGCGGCAGACGGGGGCGCTGTCGAAAGCCATCGACCGCGGCACGAGGTAGGTGTTGAGGGGGTTGTTATCCGGTTTGTCTCCTCCTCTTCCTCCTTCTCTTCCTCGCTCTCCTTGTCTCTCTTTCTCCTCCTC
>NW_014581980.1:8039-8682 GCF_000485595.1 Priapulus caudatus
GTGTAATGTAGTACGTGCTGTAGCGATGATGTCATGTGTTGTGTGTGTGTGTGTTGACAGGAAGCATGACCGTAGGAGATCTGGTCATGGTCAACGGTCTGCTATTCCAACTCTCCATCCCGCTCAACTTACGCACGCACGCACGCACGCGCGTGTAATGTAGTACGTGCTGTAGCGATGTTGTCATGTGTTGTGTGTGTGTGTGTGTTGACAGGAACCATGAGTAGCGGGATGGAGAGTTGGAATAGCAGACCGTTGACCATGACCAGATCTCCTACCAACTTACGCACGCACGCACGCACGCACGCGCGTGTAATGTAGTACGTGCTGTAGCGATGACGTCATGTGTTGTGTGTGTGTGTGTGTTGACAGGAAGCATGACCGTAGGAGATCTGGTCATGGTCAACGGTCTGCTATTCCAACTCTCCATCCTCCTCAACTTACACACGCACGCACGCACGCACGCACGCACGCACGCGCGTGTAATGTAGTACGTGCTGTAGCGATGTTGTCATGTGTTGTGTGTGTGTGTGTGTGTTGGCAGGAACCATGAGTGTAGGAGACCTGGTCATGGTCAACGGTCTGCTCTTCCAACTCTCCATCCCGCTCAACTTACGCACGCACGCGCGCACGCACGCACGCG
>NW_014581980.1:9943-10195 GCF_000485595.1 Priapulus caudatus
GTTTGTCTCTCTTTCTCCCTCTAACGTCTCGTTCTTGCGTTCGCTGCAGTAAGTCAACGATCGTGCGACTGCTGTATCGATTCTTCGAGCCGCAGGCCGGGACGATTAAGATCAACGGTCAGGACATCAACACGGTCACGCTGGACAGTCTGCGTCGCTCCATAGGTGTCGTGCCGCAGGTACGCGCGCGTGTGTGTGTGTGGGGTGGGGGGGGGCTGTGTGTGTGTGGTAGGGGAGGGGGGTCGTGTGTGT
>NW_014581980.1:11332-12439 GCF_000485595.1 Priapulus caudatus
CCTCCCTCCCTTTGTCTCTCTTTCTCCCTCTAACGTCTTGTTCTTGCGTTCGCTGCAGTAAGTCAACGATCGTGCGACTGCTGTATCGATTCTTCGAGCCGCAGGCCGGGACGATTAAGATCAACGGTCAGGACATCAACACGGTCACGCTGGACAGTCTGCGTCGCTCCATAGGTGTCGTGCCGCAGGTACGCGCGCGTGTGTGTGTGTGTGGGGGGGGGGGAGGCATGTGTGTTTGTGTGTGTGCGTGTGTGTGTGTGTGTGCGATGCGTGTGTGTTGTGGGGGGGGGCGTATTCCACAACTCCATATTCTACAACCTCCAGTATGTCAACATCGCCCAATAATATAACAACAACAACAACAACAACAACAACAACAACAACAACAACAACAACAACAACAAACGTGTGATTGTTGCAGGACGCTGTGCTATTCCACAACTCCATATTCTACAACCTCCAGTATGTCAACATCGCCCAATAATATAACAACAACAACAACAACAACAACAACAAACGTGTGATTGTTGCAGGACGCTGTGCTATTCCACAACTCCATATTCTACAACCTCCAGTATGTCAACATCGCCCAATAATATAAAACAACAACAACACAACAACAACAACGACAACAACAACAAACGTGTGATTGTTGCAGGACGCTGTGCTATTCCACAACTCCATATTCTNATGGCATGTGTTGTGTGTGAGTGTGTGTGTTGACAGGGAGCATGACCGTAGGAGACCTGGTCATGGTCAACGGTCTGCTATTCCAACTCTCCATCCCGCTCAACTTCCTCGGCTCCGTCTACCGGGAGGTGCGGCAGGCCCTCATCGACATGACGACGATGTTCAACCTGTTATCCCTGCAGCCCGTCATCAAGGTGCGTTGCCGCGGTAACCGTAGCGCATCCGTGGTAGCGCGAGAGAAACTGTGTACTGAGTGCGCAGTTATAATTATAATGTTGTAATTTTATAAGTGTGTATATATATATATATATATATATATACTAGTATTATAATTATATTAGTTATTTTAATATAGTCTATTCAATCACAATTACGTCATAGGAGATGTTATCTACGTTATAGACGTTATTATAGTTA
>NW_014581980.1:16566-21020 GCF_000485595.1 Priapulus caudatus
GAAGCAGGAGGCATGGAAGAGAGGAGAGAGGAGAGAGAAAGGAGGGGAGGAGAGGTGGAGAAGAAAGGAGGAGAGAAGGAGGGGAGAAAAGGATAAGAGAGGAGGAGGGGAGGAAGGAAGGGAGGGAGGAGGGGGGAGAAGGAGGAGGAGGGAGGGAGGAGGAGATACTCGTGCTGAGGGAGGGACGCATCGCGGAGAGAGGAGACCACTTCTCTCTCATCTCCACGCCGGGTGAGTGGTGCGAGGGAGGGAGGAGGTGGAGGCAGCGAGGAAAGATGGGAGGAGGGCGAGGAGGAGGAGGAGGGAGGAGAAGGAGGGGGAGGAGACAACAGAAGAAGACAACAACAACAACATCATCATCATCATCATCATCATCATCATCATCATCGTCGTCATCGTCGTCGTCGTCATCATGATCATCATCATCGTCGTTACAGGGAGCTACTACTCTGAGCTGTGGCATCGTCAGCACGAGCAGCCTGAACACAGCCATCGCCACGACGACGCAGCATCCGCATCCGCAGCCGACACCGATGATGTCATGAAGCCTTGAGACGCCGGCACGAGGCATTGAGACACCGGCGTGAAACCTTGAGACGCTGCCGGTCCGCCATCTTGGGATGACCTATGACCTCTCTTACGCCCGTAGACGGTGGCGCTCAGTCGAGAGAGATGGATGAGGGATGATCGAGGGAGCGATGGAGCGAGGGATGGACGTATGGAGAGATGGACGAATGCAGGCTTTGGTGTTGGGATGATTGTTAGGTGACAGTAGCTGTAACTAAACGAACAGCAAATGATCGAGGGAGCGAGGGATGGACGGAGTGATGGTTAGATGAATGCAGGTCGTGATGCTGTGTGGTGATTAGGTGCTGTTACCGGTAGTGCATTACTAGATGGTTATTGGTTATCAGTTGGATCAAGAGTACATCATAGAGATATCTATCATGTACATAGATCTCTAGAGATCTCTATTGTGCACTCTTGGTTAGATCAAGGAGCTAAATATAACAGGAGAGGAAGCGGATTGGCTGTGTGCTGTTCACCTCAAGGGCGCCATCTCTGGACCATAATCAGGTGAAACGCCTGTGCAGACCGAACCCAGAGACAATAGAACACTAATTAATCTGTTCTAGGGTCTCTGCCGAACCCAAATTTGGGCCAGATATGGCGGCGCTTCCTCTCCTTGTTATATTTAGCTCCTTGGGTTAGATGTATGTCATTGTTGATCGTGTGAGGTCAAACAACACGGACGAAAATCTTCCGAATGGCCCCACCAGATGGCGTGACGAGCTCTGCTCACGTCTCGTCGCATCCCCGAAGGATTCTACGTCTAATAGCGACGCTCTCCCGCCGCGTCGACTGAGACGGGCGCCGAGCCCGCGCGCGTCTCCGCTGCCATGCAGGCCAGCCACACGGGTAGGAGCGTCAGTCCGCAGACGGCGCCCGTCTAGCGGATGATTTTGCGTTAGTTACGCGCAGTATTTCGTCGTGTCGATGACGATCGATGATCGTCGCTTAGTATAGCAATATTAATTAAAGATAATGATAATTGTTATTAATTAATCGTTAATTATTTAATTGCGTTTGCACGATAAGTCTAGTGTCAGTCCACTCACTTGCAGTAATCTTTAGACTAACTCGGTTTGACCTTATTATAAATACTATTATCGGTAATCGGCTAGCTGTCATTCAACTGCACTCACAGATCTTCAGAGCTATGGTTTGACCGTAGCGCTAGTGTCAGTTCCACTCACAGTACACTAACATTCAGACTATGGTTGACTCAGTAGCTAGTGTCAGTCCACTCACATATGCACTACTTCAGAGACTATGGTTTGACCGTAGCTAGTGTCAGTCCACTCACTAGGCCTAGCCTTCAGACTAATGGTTTGAACCGTAGCTAGTGTCAGTCCACTCACTAGCTGTACGCTTCAGATCTAGGTTTGACCGTAGCTAGTGTCAGTCCACTCACTAGCAGTACGATTTAGACTATGGGGTTTGATGCGTGAGCCTATGTCAGTCCACTCATTTATGCACGTACACAAACACACACACACGCACGCACGCGCACGCACGCACACACACACGCACACACACCTCAAGGAGATATAGAGTAAATAATGTGGACGTATCTGTGTTGTATAGATAAATAATGGAATATATATCCTTTGTTGACTGAACGAGGGAGTGTTGTTGTTGCTGTTGTTGTTATCTGGTTCTTTTCTACTGTTTCTACTTTTCTACAATCCACCTCCCTCTTTCAAATCTACAACCCTCCCTCTACAATCCTCTCTCTCAACCTCCACCCCCTCTCTCTCTCAACCACCACCTCCTCTCTCCAATGTACCCTAGATGTTAAAACTACCACCTAGCTTCCTCTGTGTGTGGTAATGGAGGTCTAGAACAGTCTTTCCTGCCCCGCGGAAGGATGCGGGCAACCCTGACCCACTCCCTCCTTCCTACTCCCTCCTCCCTCTTCCTCCTCCCACTTCTCCCCCTTCTTTCTCCAATGTACCCTTAATGTTACAACTGCCGCTAGGCTTCCTCTGTATGCGGTGATGGAGGTCTAAAAACAGCTTAGGGGCAAACCCAACCTTCTCCTTCCTCCTCCTCCTTCTCTTTTCTGCCCCGCGGGGAGAACATGGGAGAATATCCCTGACCTCGTTACTGGGTGGCTGCTGCGTGGGTGGCTGCTGCTGTCTACTCACTGTCTACGGTAATTGTACCGGCCCTGCGCGCGTGCGTGCGTGTGGCGTGCGACGTGCGCGTGCATGTGTGTGTGTGGGGGCGGACGTGGGGGGGGGGTGTATGCATGAGCGTGTGTGTGTGGGGGGAGGGTTGTATGCATATTGTGTGGTGGTCGATGTTGTTGTGTGTGTGTGTGTGCGCGTCGTGTGTGGTGTGTGTGTGTGTGTGTGTGTGTGTGTGTGTGTGTGTGTGTGTGTGTGTGTGGCGTTGTATGTGTGTGTCCGTGTGTGTGTGTGAGTGCGTGGCCCATGTGCGTGGCACAGGCACTTGAGGGTTTCAATAAAATTAATGCTAATAAATACGAAATCTATTTACTACCAAAGTCTTTAATGTTGCTCTACCTTTTTTGGCCTATTATTGCCGACAATTTCCCTGTAAATGCCGTGCCAAATGCTCCTCCTGCAACACATACCACACACACGCTGCCGCACACACTGACACACAACAACATATATATATAATATATATATATAATATATATACGTCCCCGCCCTCCCCGACCCACTGCGACAGCCCTCTCCCACCCACCTACCCACCACTCCCCCACATCGATGACCGCGTGACAGCACGCGCGCGGCGTAATTTTTAATATTTAATGAATAATCTAATCTTAATAATCATTAATTTCGCATTACGTCATCAGTTACGTGTGAATGCGGCGCGACTTTGTAGCGTAATCTTTGTAATCTTTATAGGCGCGACTTTGATATTTTAATCTTTGTAGGCGCGACTTTGTACGTGTTATCACGTGACTAAAGGCGCCGCACACCAGCCGATTTTTACAAACGATGAACCGAATGAAGCGATGAAACGATGAAACAGATGAAGCGATGAAGCGATGAAACGATGAAGGAGCGATGTAGTGTGCGGGGAACACCTACGATAATTTCTGCAAGGTGAATGTCATGTGACACGGCAACGTTCAGCTATTGGCTGTTCAATATTTATCGCACACAGATTTTCCTGAGGTCACGCGCGACACGCCACAAAATCGCGTCCAAATAATCGGTTCAAAATCAAACATGTTTGATTTTGGAACGATCACCCGATAAAATAAAATCGTCTACAATGACCCCGCACACCTAAATCGTTTTCATCGTTTCATCGTTCATTCGTTTCCATCGTTTCATCGTTTCATCGTTTGTAAAAATCGTCTGGTGTGCGGTGGCCTTAACGCCGGAGTCTGCAGTCGCGCCGATGATTGAAAGGAGGAAAAAACAAAAAAAAACAAAAAAAAACGGAAAGATAACAAAACCGCTGCTATATATAAAACTTAAAACTATGCGCGGCATTATGATTCACACCCCCCCCCTTCCCCACCGTCCGCCACCCTCGCTTTCAATGGGCGTTTCGATTTCGTATACGTTACCATTATCCATGCGCGCTACGCGTCACTACTTCACTGGCAACGTGTTTACACTGCCGCCATTGTTCTTGAGTTAGCGATTAACAACAAATATGCTTCTAGAGTTTGCGTCTAGAGCAACTAAGCGCACGTCTAATAACTGTGAGTACGTGAAACGTACATAATGCTGCTCTGCTCTCTGCTCTCTCTTCTCTCTCCTCTCTCTTCTCACTCTCTTTCTCTCGCTCTTCTCGTCTCTCTCTCTCTCTCTCTCTCTCGCTATCTCTCGCTCTCTCTCCTCGCTCTATCTCTCTCCTCTATGATGTGGTCTGTCTGCGGCCTCGTCTCTCGGCCTCTC
>NW_014581981.1:0-940 GCF_000485595.1 Priapulus caudatus
GTATTTCTTACTAATATCATAGTATTTCTCACTAATATCATAGTATTTCTTGCTAATATCCTAGTATTTCTTACTAATATCATAGTATTTCTTGCTAATATCATAGTATTTCTTACTAATATCATAGTATTTCTTACTAATATCATAGTATTTCTTGCTAATATTATAATATTTCTTACTAATATCATAGTATTTCTTACTAATATCATAGTATTTCTTGCTAATATTATAGTATTTCTTACTAATATCATAGTATTTCTTACTAATATCATAGTATTTCTTACTAATATTATAGTATTTCTTACTAATATCATAGTATTTCTTACTAATATCATAGTATTTCTTACTAATATCATAGTATTTCTTACTAATATTATAGTATTTCTTGCTAANCATGTGTCGCGTTCATGTGTCGCGTTCATGTGTCGCGTTCATGTGTCGCGTTCATGTGTCGCGTTTATGTGTCGCGTTCATGTGCCGCGTTTATGTGTCGCGTTTATGTGTCGCGTTCATGTGTCGCGTGCATGTGTCGCGTTTATGTGTCGCGTGCATGTGCGCGCGTATTTCCGCCTACTACACATGCAAGCTGTGACACCCAAAATGCTCTCTCGCAGGTCATATCCGTACAGGTGGTGCTAGTGTCGGACGGGTTGCAGACGTTTGCTATCTTTCATTATGCTGAGTCTACATGGGGAGAAAAGACGCCCTATGCCCGTAATATCTTTATTGGCTACTCGGACGGACAAGGGAAAACGGAGACGAATTCTAACTCGAACAAAATGTCCGCCTACGACATGGACGAGATCATGGGGAAAGGCACTGGTACGCATGCGCATTGATGATCTTATGCCCCACTCTCTCCCTCGCTCTCTTACGCGCTTTCTTTTTCACTCTCTCTGTCTATCGCTCTCTCTCTCTCTCTCTCTCTCTCTCTCTCTCT
>NW_014581981.1:1741-5339 GCF_000485595.1 Priapulus caudatus
TACGTCATCGCTAACGTCAGCAACGAGTTCGTCTGGACGCCGACGAGCAGAAACCACGTGACCCTGGCGCTGGAGGCGAGCGACGGCAAGGAGGGTGGGGCGAGCGAGTACACACCGGACGTCCGGTTCTGCTACTGTGCTAATAACGGCGTCTGCGACTTTGATTATCTGCAGGATAGCAACAGACCGTCAGAGAAGGTAAGTGCGTTCTCTCTCTCTCTCTATCTCTCTCTCTCTCTCTCTCCCTCTCTCCCTCTCTTTCTCTCACTCTCTCTTTAATTCATTCTTTATCTATCTATTTCTCTCTCCTTCTTTCTCTCTCTCCCTCTCCCTCCCTCTTTCATTCTCTATATATGTATAAAATAATATATGTTTCGCATATGATGTAACAGACAGGTTCTACGAGGCCGAATGCGCATGCGTGGACGGGTACACGGGAGTCTACTGTGACAATGGACCGTGCGATTCTAATCCGTGTTACCATGACGACGAGATAGCGGTGGAATGTACTGTCGCCCCAACCAAACAAGATGGCTATGAATGCGGGCCTTGTCCATACGGATATGAGAGCGAGGGTGTCAAGTGCAATAGTAAGACCCTACCTAATGTGACGTCACTGGTGGTGGTGTTGATTGTAATGTTACGTCACGTGTTCATTGTGATGTTACGTCATTTCGCCGTGTGATGAATTTGATGTTACGTCATCTTGCCATGTGTTGATTGTAATAGTACGTCATCTTATCATGTTTTGATCGCATTGTTACGTCATTCGATCACGTGTTGTTTAAAACATTGCGAAAGTGCTTATCGTGATGTTGATGTTATTGTGATTGTATTTCGTTGTTGTATTCATATTATATTGCGTCATCGTATTGCGTGTTTATAATAATGTCGCGTCATCGTACTGCGCGTTTATAATAAGGTTGCGGCAACGTATCTCGTGTTTATTGTAATGTTGCGTCATCGCATGACGTGTTAAGTATGTTGCGTCAAACTATGACGAGATGATTACAATGTTGCGCCATCGCATCACGTGTTGAGTATAATGTTGCGTCTAACTATGACAATATGATTATAATACTGCGTCATGCTATGACGAGATAATCACAATGTTGCGTCAAACTATGACGAGATGATTACAATGTTGCGTCAAACTATGACGAGATAATTACAATGTTGCGTCAAACTATTACGAGATGATTACAATGTTGTGTCAAACTATGACGAGATGATTACAATGTTGCGTCATCCTATGACGAGATGATTACATTGTTGCGTCGTCTCGTGAATGCAGAGATTAACTTGTGCCTCGACGAGACTATCAACACGTGTCAGTTCGACTGCGTCTACATCGAGTCCCCCGTCTCATTCTACTGCCTGTGCAACACTACAGCAGGAGAGATTCTCCAAGCAGACGGCGTCAGCTGCGCATGTAAGTATCAACACGTGCACTGTCCATACTATGGTCTTTATATCAATCTATTCTATATATCAATATACACGCATATACACACACACACATAGGAGACGAGCAGCGCGAGAAGAGAGAGAAGAAGAGAAGAGAGGAGAGAGAGAGAGAGGAGAGAAACGAGAAGGACGAGAGAACGGCGCGTAGCGAGGACGGGAAAAAAAAGACTCCATTTACTCACCCCCACCGGAGGCCAAGTACGACACTCGTCGTTGCCACGGGCAGCGTCACGAAGCAGCAAAGTACGCGCAAGTAGCCGCAACCGGCGGTGACGGCGAAAAAATCTGGTCTAACGTTTGAGAAATTGGGTGCGAAATTACGATTAAAGGAAAACTGTTGCAATAAAAAATTAGATACCCAAAAAAATGAATATAGATAATTTGACGTAACGCAAATTCTTATATGCATCGGCTGCATCCAAGATGTATCCTCACTGCAGCTACACTTGTTAGAAATCCGGAGCGGTGAGCAGTCAATGATTACTTCCTGTTCGCAGCCTGCGTTTTCACTGTCTCACATTTTACGTGACGAATGTACTACAAAAGCTAACACAATCGTGTAGCTACTCTTAATTAGCGACATACAACTTATATAAAATACAGAGTACGCACTGAAGACCGGAGCACATAAATATAGCATGTTGCAGATTCGCATCTGTAATGTCTCGCGGTGGCATTATGCATCGCGTAGTGGAGAATTTATCTGAAAGACAGAGCAGTTAAGAATAGTTAACAAGCGATATAGAATGATATTTATAAAGGTAAATTAAAATAATATATAAAATTAAAATTATTTGTTCAATAAAATTAAATAATTATTAGAATTGATACACCTAATAGTGATAGCAAAACTAGAGACAACGAACAGAGCAACGTTCTCTATAAACTTTTATATATTATCTATGCACAGCCTTAATCTATATATATTTATGGCTTTATTTCTCGATACCCTGCGCTAAGTGCATGGCGAGCATGAGCGGCCACCAATGTGAACAGCTATTAATTGCATGGGACACGACCTTTACTGCCAACGCTGAATCAAAGCACCAGCATCTAAGACCGATCCGTAAGCTAATACATCCGCTGGCTAAGACCCATCTGAACTATAACAAATATTGTATATCTTTTGTCATGTCGTTATAGTTGTATAGTTCCGTGGCTAACCTACCTTGCAGGAGCGTTCCTCGCGGCCGGACCGCATCGCGTAGCCCGAGTCCTTGCATGCACGCAATCATAGCGGCGCTGTGGTCGTCGTTCACCAGGCACCGCTCTGTGAACGTCATCTGCAATTGGTCGTCAGCTTATCCAGCAAGCAACAGGTCTGCGACTGTGAAGCACACACGCAGCAAGTGCCGGCATATAAATCCAACATAGGACTTTACATTCAACGCAAGCTTACCTATTACTAATTGCTTAATTAGAATTAATTAACTTGCACTAACTGTTTCTCTATTCCAAACTCACTTACAAAACATACTTATCGAATTGCCCATTTTTAACGATTTTATTTTTTTAATGTTATCTTTTTTAATTTCTCAGTTCTTCATATACAAAATAACCGTTGCTTCCTTACTTTCAAGCATAATTGTTTTTTTTTACGCTAAAACCAATTACTTTTTACTAATGCCTAACAAAAATAAAACAACGTCACCGCAGTGGCCTAGCTATTCCAGGATAGGTCCTAATCTGTATTGCAGAGGATTGATTTAACGTTGGTTTGAATTTAACGCGCGCGACCATCGATATTTTGATCCATATACTTATACGTACAATATGATAATAATATGCCATCATTATATATATATATTATATATAGTTGTGTGTGGCGCGATGCGCTGGCGTGCGTGCGCGTGTCGTGCGCGCGTTGCTATATGTGTTGTGCGTGGCGTGCGTGCGGCGTCAGAACTGTGCGAGCTGCGTAGCGTGCGTTGCGTGTGTGTGTATAGCGTGTGTATGTGTTGCCGTAAGTGATTTGTGTGTGTTGCGCGCGCGCTCGCGTGTGTGTGCGTGTGGTGTGTGCGCCGCGCTGTGTATGTGTGTGTGTGTGTGTGACTCGCGCGTGGTGTCTGTGTGCTGCGAGCTGTGTGTTCTCAGTGTGTGTGTGTGGTGGTGTGTGTGTGTGTGTGTGTTG
>NW_014581981.1:6627-7239 GCF_000485595.1 Priapulus caudatus
GCGTGCGTGCGTGCGTGCGTGCGTGCGTGTGCGTGCGTGCGTGTGCGTGCATGTGTGTGCGTGCGTGTGCGTGCGTGCGTGTGCGTGCGTGCGTGCGTGCGTGCGTGCGTGCGTGCGTGTGTGTCAAACGTAACAACGCCCTGCTGTTCACATTAGACTCCTCTCCGTGCACTTGTGAATTAAGTCACCCACTAGATGGCGCTACTGCTGCTTCACAGACAACATGCCGCCGGCATGGGACAACATGCCCGCTTACATCAGCGCCACTTACATGAAGGAGCTGCGTCAGTCGCTCACCGCCACCGACGCAGAGGGCGACGCAATAACGTACTCCGTCTCGCCTGAACACGACGACTACGTCATCGATGACGTCAACAACGAGTTCGTCTGGACGCCGACGAGCAGAAATCACGTGACCCTGGCCCTGGAGGCGAGCGACGGCAAGGAGGGTGGGGCGAGCGAATACACACCGGACGTCCGGTTCTGCTACTGTGCTAATAACGGCGTCTGCGACTTTGATTATCTGCAGGATAGCAACAGACCCGTCAGAGAAGGTAAGTGCGTTCTCTCTCTCTCTCTCTCTCTCTCTCTCTCTCTCTCTCTCTCTCTCTC
>NW_014581981.1:8386-8994 GCF_000485595.1 Priapulus caudatus
GTGATGTTGATGTTATTGTGATTGTATTTCGTTGTTGTATTCATATTATATTGCGTCATCGTATTGCGTGTTTATAATAATGTCGCGTCATCGTACTGCGCGTTTATAATAATGTTGCGGCAACGTATCTCGTGTTGATTGTGATGTTGCGTCATCGCATGACGTGTTAAGTATGTTGCGTCAAACTATGACGAGATGATTACAATGTTGCGTCAAACTGTGACGAGATTATTACAATGTTGCGTCAAACTATAACGAGATGATCACAATGTTGCGTCAAACTATGACGAGATGATCACAATGTTGCGCCATCGTATGACGAGATGATTACAATGTTGCGTCGTCTCGTGAATGCAGCGATTGACTTGTGCCTCGACGAGACTATCAACAATTGTCAGTTCGACTGCGTCTACATCGAGTCCTCCCTCTCCTTCTACTGCCTGTGCAACACTACAGCAGGAGAGATTCTCCAAGCAGACGGCTTCAGCTGCGCATGTAAGCATCAACACGTGCACTCTCTATAGTCTATATATCAATCTATTCTATATATCAATATACACGCATATATATACACACACAGAGACACACACACACACACACACACTCAC
>NW_014581982.1:0-220 GCF_000485595.1 Priapulus caudatus
TCACCATCGTTAGTGTTACTGCTGCCTTGATTATCAGTACCACCATCGTTAGTGTTACCACTGCCTTGATTATCAGTACTGCCATCGTTAGTGTTACCACTGCCTTGATTATCAGTACCATCACTGTTATCTCTACCACTGGCTTGATTATCAGTACCACCATCGGTAGTGTTACCACTGCCTGGCTGCCCAGTACCGTCACTGTTATCTCTACCACTGC
>NW_014581982.1:4531-5180 GCF_000485595.1 Priapulus caudatus
CTGTCTAGTACCACCATCGTTAGTGTTACTACTGCCTTGATCATCAGTACCACCATCGTTAGTGTTACCACTGCCTTGATTATCAGTACCACCATCGTTAGTGTTACCACTGCCTTGATTATCAGTACTGCCATCGTTAGTGTTACCACTGCCTTGATTATCAGTATCACCATCGTTAGTGTTACTGCTGCCTTGATTATCAGTACCACCATCGTTAGTGTTACTGCTGCCTTGATTATCAGTACTGCCATCGTTAGTGTTACCACTGCCTTGATTATCAGTACCACCATCGTTAGTGTTACTGCTGCCTTGATTATCAGTACCACCATCGTTAGTGTTACCACTGCCTTGATTATCAGTACCACCATCGTTAGTGTTACTGCTGCCTTGATTATCAGTACCACCATCGTTAGTGTTACTGCTGCCTTGATTATCAGTACTGCTATCGTTAGTGTTACTGCTGCCTTGATTATCAGTACCACCATCGTTAGTTTTACCACTGCCTTGATTATCAGTATCACCATCGTTAGTGTTACTGCTGCCTTGATTATCAGTACCACCATCGTTAGTTTTACCACTGCCTTGGTTATCAGTACCACCATCGTTAGTGTTACTGCTGCCTTGATTATCAGTACCACCATCGTTAGTT
>NW_014581982.1:6314-7233 GCF_000485595.1 Priapulus caudatus
ATCAGTACTGATATCGTTAGTGTTACCACTGCCTTGATTATCAGTACTGCCATCGTTAGTGTTACTGCTGCCTTGATTATCAGTACTGCTATCGTTAGTGTTACCACTGCCTTGATTATCAGTACCACCATCGTTAGTGTTACCACTGCCTTGATTATCAGTACCACCATCGTTAGTGTTACTGCTGCCTTGATTATCAGTACCACCATCGTTAGTGTTACCACTGCCTTGATTATCAGTACCACCCAACACTAACGATAGTGGTTGATAATCAAGGCATACTGATAATCAAGGCAGCAGTAACACTAACGATGGTGGTACTGATAATCAAGGCAGTAGTAACACTAACGATGGCAGTACTGATAATCAAGGCAGTGGTAACACTAAAGATGGTGGTACTAATAATCAAGGCAGTGGTAACACTAACGATGGTGGTACTGATAATCAAAGCAGTGGTAACACTAACGATGGTGGTACTGATAATCAAGGCAGTGGTAACACTAACGATGGCAGTACTGATAATCAAGGCAGTGGTAACACTAACGATAGTGGTACTGATAATCAAGGCAGTGGTAACACTAAAGATGGTGGTACTCACCATCGTTAGTGTTACCACTGCCTTGATTATCAGTACTGCTATCGTTAGTGTTACCACTGCCTTGATTATCAGTACTGCTATCGTTAGTGTTACCACTGCCTTGATTATCAGTACTGCTATCGTTAGTGTTACCACTGCCTTGATTATCAGTACTGCTATCGTTAGTGTTACCACTGCCTTGATTATCAGTATCACCATCGTTAGTGTTACCACTGCCTGGCTGTCTAGTACCACCATCGTTAGTGTTACCACTGCCTTGATTATCAGTACCACCATCGTTAGTGTTACCACTGCCTTGATTATCAGTTCTGCCATCGTTAG
>NW_014581982.1:8369-8993 GCF_000485595.1 Priapulus caudatus
TTACCACTGCCTTGATTATCAGTATCACCATCGTTAGTTTTACCACTGCCTTGATTATTAGTATCACCATCGTTAGTGTTACCACTGCCTTGATTATCAGTACCGCTATCGTTAGTGTTACCACTGCCTTGATTATCAGTACCACCATCGTTAGTGTTACTGCTGCCTTGATTATCAGTACTGCCATCGTTAGAGTTACTGCTGCCTTGATTATCAGTATCACCATCGTTAGTTTTACCACTGCCTTGATTATCAGTACCGCCATCGTTAGTGTTACCACTGCCTTGATTATCAGCACCACCATCGTTAGTTTTACCACTGCCTTGATTATCAGTACCGCCATCGTTAGTGTTACCACTGCCTGGCGGTCTAGTTCCACCATCGTTAGTTTTACCACTGCCTTGATTATCAGTACGACCATCGTTAGTGTTACTGCTGCCTTGATTATCAGTACCACCATCGTTAGTGTTACCACTGCCTTGATTATCAGTACCACCATCGTTAGTGTTACCACTGCCTGGCTGTCTAGTACCACCATCGTTAGTGTTGCCACCCCCGGGCTGCCTGGTACCACCATCATTAGTGTTATCACTGCCTGGCTGTCTAGTACCACCATCGTTAGTG
>NW_014581983.1:0-12892 GCF_000485595.1 Priapulus caudatus
TAACTGTCTCATGGGCTTTCACTGTACGTGCCAACGTGTGCTATGCACTCTGACGCATATTGAAAAGCTGTCCTATTCGCGTAATCTCGGGGTGACTAAGAAAGACAACTATTTACGATGATGACGAGAAACCATAATAAAATGTCAGGTTAATCTGTCATCTAATTAAAACTAAAGGTTAAAGTAGAGGTCAGGAGCGTAGCTAATAAATGTTTCCTGTACTCTCACGCGCTCACACTAAGACACGCACGCACGCGCGTGCGCTCCCGCCCCACACGCAAACAAACAAACAAACTATCTATCTCTCCGACACACACACATATCTACACTACACACACACACACAGCACACACACACACACACAGGCCCACACAGTCACAGGATCCTCAACAAGCACAGACCACATACACACACACACGACACACACACACACACAGGTGACGCACAGACAAATCACACACACACGACTCACACACACATCTACACACACACACACTCAACACACACACACACAGGCACAGCCCAGGTGGAAAGCATCACAACCACACGCACGACACACAGCACACGGCGCACACACACACATGAACACAACACACACAGGACAAACACGACTCTCTCTCTGCTCCTCTCCGTCTCCCTCTCTCTCCCTGCTCGCTCCTCTCTCATCTCTCTCGTGCTCTCTCTTCTCATCATCTACTCTCTCTCTTTCCTCCTCTCTATCCGACTCCTCCCTCTCTCTCTCTCTCTCATCTCTCACTCACACTTATATTTAAGCGAGGTCGATGCTGTCCAGAATATGTACTTATGCTATCGAGGAAAGTAATTGTCATTTCTAAATGTTGCAGAAGATCGAGATAAAGAGAGCGAGAAGAGAGAAACATGAGACAGAGAGAGAAATGTGAAGCGAGAGAGGGGGGAGAGAGAGAGAGAAGCAAGAGAGAGCGCGCGCGGCAGAGAGAGAGAGAGAGAAGAGAGAGAGAGAGAGAAAGGCGAGCGAGAAGAGAGAGAGAGAGAGCAGAGAGAGAGAGAGAGAGAGCGAAGAAGAGAGAGAGAGGCGTGAGAAAAGAGGGGGAGAGAAGAGGAGAAGAGAGAGAGCGAGAGAGCGACGAGAGAGAGAGAGAGCGAGAGGAGAGAGAGAGAGAGAGAGAAGAGAGAGAAGAGAGAGAGAGAGAGAGAAGAGAGAGAGAGAGTTGAAGAGAGAGAGAGAGAGAGAGAGGCGGGGGAAGAGACGAAGAGAGAGAGAGAGAAGAGAGAGAAGAGAGAGCGAGAGCGAGTAGAGAGAAGAGAGAGAGAGAGAGCAGAGAGAGAGAGATGAGAGCGCCGGGGGAGAAATGATCCGCGAGAAAGGCAGCGGGAAAAAGCGCAATCCGCTGGGCCGTGAGAACGTGGCGGGCAGTGCAGCTCCCGCTGCATCGATCCGCTCGGGCGGGGTGCACGGCGACTATTATAGAACACTCATCCGCGCCGAGAAAGCATATAGAGAGAGCTACCGTCAATCTCCTGCGCAGCGATGGCGCGAAACCGATACCGTTTGATCTCTACGTCGCCTGCATGAGAGCCCAGCCGCAGGCACCGACACCAGCGCCCTCTGCGTACAGGGTGAGCGACCCAGATCGGTGAGGCGCTAGCGTCGCTCTGTGGAGTCAAGGAGCTAAATATAACAAGGAGAGGAAGCGCCGCCATATCTGGCCCAAATTTGGGTTCGGCAGAGACCCTAGAACAGATTAGTGTTCTATTGTCTCTGGGTTCGCTCTGCACAGCCGTTTCAGCTGATTATGGTCCATAGATGGCGCCCTTGAGGCGAAAACGGTCTGCACAGCCGTTTCAGCTGATTATGGTCCATAGATGGCGCCCTTGAGGCGAAAAGCGCACAGCCAATCCGCTTCCTCTCCTTGTTATATTTAGCTGCTTGTGTGGAGTCCGTCCCGTGACGACACGCGAGCGTGTCCGCATTCGCAGTATAACAACGTCATCGCTAATGTCATTACGGCGAGATTTAATTAATAGAAAATATTTTGATAACTGCATTAGGGCTACAGCCATTGGCGGTACATGGCGATTGATCATAACGATTGATTTAATATTGAATGTGAGTGATATCGATTAATTTAATATTGAATGTGAGTGATATCGATTAATTTAATATTGAATGTGAGTAATGACGTTGACGATAGAAAGAGGACGTGCGATTGTAGGACAGGATACCCTTGAGATGATGAGCGAGCTCTCAATTCGATTTTATTCATTTCTGCCGGAGATCTAACAAAGCGGATAAAAAGCGCGTTTCAATTTTAATAATTAAAGCGTTTTTAACTTCTAAAAAGCAATGCTAGCCGAGGAAACGCTTTGCTAATTGTTTGACGGTTAAAATTCTGAATGCACGCTCTCGTCAGTCGCTCTAATCCGATGAAATGCTCCTTCAGCAAAATAAATTGAAGTGTGAAATCTAATTTATATATTATATAGCCGCGCCGTGTTTGCGCTCTAAAAATGGTTTCGAAATCAGCGGCGAAACATGCTTGTGCTCGGACCGTCCGCAGCGACAACTGCTTACAGATATATATACACACCAGTAACTCAATGACGGCTTGACGACACCCTTTGTTGCGCGCATTCAGACAACAAATCACATCTGTGTTGGGTAATAGATTTTCCTTTACGTTACAGAACCGGAGAAGGGAGCGACCACTGGTTCTTTATTGCAGGCGTCCAAGGAGAGAAAACCCTTTTAAGGAAAGCTGCGCGGTACATGCTTGTGTTCTATAATTTCAGTAAGTGCCTTTGTGCCTGGGTGCAGGGAAAGAAACAACGACCTCTTCTTCTCTAATAGAGAATATTCGAATAGACATTAATTTGGCAATCAAGCGTTTGTTCTATGGTCTGAGTTCTATTTTTCGGCTTATTCCGTGTATGGCAAATCGCAGTTAAGGAACAGCTGTAACTCTCGTGCTACAGTATGTGAAAACGAGGCGATTTCTCCCTCTATAATTGCACATGTTGCATGAGAGATCCTCCTTGCTAGAGGCTGCAGTGCATTTGTGGGTTCTACATGCACTATTTTAACTCGGTATGTATATATACACATATATATATATACATATATATATATATATTATTAGCTCTTGATATATATTTATTTATTTATTTATATATATTATATTTGTGCATAACTCTCTCGCATCGACTCAATATTGACAATATTGAATGCACACGGGCCGCTCCTTAGACATGTGCGGGCGAGTCGTATGTGTTTACTATATATTTACGCTTGTCTTCTAACATAGAGCGCTACATGTCCGTTCTCGCTCGCAAATACACGCGAATAACGATTACACGCGTAACGCCACGAATAATTTACTGAAGGAAGATCAACTAAATCTACTTACGGCCATTTCGAGAGAAAATGACAAGTACTTAATGCTATAATCGAGCAGTCGTAATATCGGTAAAGCAGCTTGTTTCGTCCCACGTCACGCGATTTATTACTGGGAAACTAATGCCACGACAAATGCTTGTTCTACGTGTTCAATGCACGTTGCAGCTGTTGAAAACGTTGTATCCGCAACGCGAGTAACGGTTATAATATTAAACATTCCAAAACGTGTGACCTACGTGTGACCTACGTGTGACCTCCGAAATAATGGCAATATCTGTAGACTATAGCTTCGCGGGAGAAGAATCTATTTATATATTTGGCGTGTGTCTTACTGCTGCTGCTGCTGCTACTGCTGCGATGCACTTGCTCGCCCGCGTACACACAGCGCACCGTACTGTGGTACACAGCGCGACCGTAGACAACCAGCTGCTACATGGGAAGCCTAGTGAGTCACGTGAGCGGATGTTCGCGGGACGGTAGCGCACACCTGTTATTTTCCGCCTACTAACGTGGATGGACGTGTTACAGAAATTCAGCAGTTTTATTGTGTCCGTATCTCGAACAACCACCATCTCTAAACACGTTTAATACTTTCCTTCTGCATTTGTCCAGCTACTGAACCTGGTGAAAAACACACTTTACCACATACTATAGAGATCTAACGTTTCACCAGGACAGACCGTAAATCGTAAACAAAAACCAGAGTAAAATACTAATTGTTCTCAATGACAGATATGCACAGAATATGCACACAAATACAGCCAAGGTTAGCACATTTTACTTGGCAGCTCATGGTTTCAAAGTAGTCCCCAGTCCCGGCTCTCAAGCGTGCATTTTCTGACCGATGCGCGAGGCGTATAAAAATAGCCGTAGTGCATCGCCTATAGCTGCAGAGGCGCGAGGCACCAGCACCGAGGCAGCTCGTATACTATAAAGCTGAACCATCGAAGTCGCTGATAATATTCACATTCTTCAATACACACACGAAGCACATCGAATAAAGAACGGCCTAGGCTAGCGGGTATGCGTGTATGTGACAAGCATTACTTTAATTAAATTACTGTGAGATGAACTCATCACTCGTGTGTTCGAATCGACGTTCATGCTGGATTACGTTTGGTCATAAAATTGTACCGACTATAGCGCGCACTAGCGAAATATTTAACAAAAACATGTAAAAAAGCCTAAGTACGACTTCTATTATTATTATTCATCGAATCGATTTCATAGAGCAATATTAATCTAGCCTCACTCTATACCTGTCAAGAAGGAAAAATTGTCATCAATTTTATTTGTAGGCATTCTATAATATTACTTGGCTGGCATGCTTTTACCGCGACAGCGAAATACTATTGACGGCGAAGATGTATATATGCGACCGCGATAGTGCATCAATGAATCAAACTCCGTAAGCACACGTCATTTTGAATATTTAATAGGTCCGTGGCAGAGGTAAGCTCCATAGGGTGTGATTTACACGGTTGCATAGAACTCTTTGCTCTCGACTTGGAGAGGAAAACCTGTGAACTGATTCGCGTGGGAGAGCTCACACAACTTCATAAATGCCCCCGATAATGTAGAGATATATCCGAATTTATATAAGAATATGCAAGTGTGTGCGTGTGTGTTTGTGTGTTTGTGTGTGTGTGTGTGTGTGTGTGTATGTGTGTTGACTCGGGTGTGCTGTGTGTTTGTGTGTGATGTGAGTGTGAGGTTGTGGTGTGATGTGTGTGGTGTGTGGTTGTGTTGTTGTGTGGTGTTTGTGTGTGTGTGATTCGAATAGAGAGCGAAGAATAATACGAAAGAGAAGACAGAGCAAGAGGAGAAGAGAGAGAGAGCGATCTGAGAGAGATGATGAGAGAGAGAGAGGAGAGAAGAGAGAAGAGAGAGAGAGAGAGGATTAGAAATCAACGTAGCTTTCCAACTCACACTCGCACATCTTAAGGCATACCCCTCCTTTAAACATATCCCTTCTGCATTTTGTCATTAATATGCAGGTGATAATTTTTAATAACAATAAATATTTGCTTTAACTATTCACTGGCCTTGCCATCTTCGTAAATTCGTAATATAAATGTGTGAAGATTTATGCATAATCATCGTTTGCACTTTTAAACCAACTCACACTAATTTTATTACGGTATAATTATTTTTGTCGTTGCCGTTGAAGTTGCTGTTCTTGCTGCCGTTTTTATTAATTAATATTATTACTATTATTATTTCCAAAGTGGTACAAAGGACCTTAATAAACGTCTAATGCTTCTGTGCAGATGATTAGGGACTAGATATCCTACCGCTTACCGGCCAACTGGCGGAGGTCTTAAATGGCATTACTATTCCGATGAATGCGTAAAATACAAAATGCAAGAGAGAGCGCTGCCTTGCTCGTATTTAGAAGAACGCTAGGATTGGTGTTCTGTGGAGTAAAATATCATGTATATACTATATTATATTATTATTAAATTATATTATTTCCAAATGATCACTGCAATTAGCCGGTGTTTCTGGTTTGGCCGTGTCCAACTGGAATAGGGATGTCAATCATAATTTTGCGAGGCAGGATGTGCTGTTCAGTAGTGGAAAGATTTTTCTGAGCATTGTTGGTCCTTTACAAAGGGAGTTCTTTTGAGCGTCCTCTCAAAACCATCTCCTTATAGAGCGCAAGAGGCTCCAACACCACTGGTACAATAATTCCGTCTTATATTCTAAAAAATCTCCTAATTTCGATCTCAGATTTGTACTTGTGAATAATTGTCTCTTTCTCACCATATGTTAGATATATTGGTATGAACCAAGTCAATCAGCAGGGCATTGTTTTATTATTAGTGAGCACTAATATCAAGGGCGGCTTGTCAGGTAATAGTCGATGTCTGCACTGGCATAATCCACATTATGGTAGTATCTCCGAAATGTTGGTAACTGTGCGGCGGATTATGTTCATTACCACTTGTCAGTCTTGCTTCACCAAGTTTCATGACAGAATTGACCTAAGTGTCAGATTAGCTGGCTACTGTTATGCGGTTTATGTAGCTCCGTTGGCCAGTAATTGGCATTCCGAGATGATTGAAGTGCTGATAGGCCTCACTCTGATTTTCGGGCACGCATTAATGCAATCTGTTGACTGTTTGTCTTGAGGAATAGCGTTAATGGTATTGGTGTTGATGTCTTGTCTGGGCTGGCAATGATCAGGCTTCTGTCTCCCCTTGACCCGAACTACTTGCAGCCAGGCAACGCTTGCTAATCTGTACGACAAAGGCATGTTCGGAGTCGTCTTGTAGGAATCTTCCACTGCAAAGGCCTCTGTTCTCATCAATACCTGTCAATCTTCGCACTGCTTTCCATATTGCCATTAGTCTGCTGCTTGTGAGATTGCTGGTGGCTAGGAGACAAGTTATTTGGCTTTAATTTATTATACGCCGTCCACGTCAGAGAGGCGGCTTATGATTTCCAGACTGAATGGATTCCGATAAGCTTTGTAAATTTGTCTTCCTTTTATTAATTTTTCTCCTAATTACTCATTATTACTTATATATTAATTATTATTCATTATTATTATAATAATTATTATGTTATTAATATTATTATTATTGTTAATTATTGATTATTATTGCGGCAATAAGTTATTAGTTGAACAATACAATGAGGAAGCAAACTATACAGTGGTTAACGACAGTTCTGAAATACAGCCAGACGGGCGTTATAACATTTCATGCGAGAACGCAGCGTTCGTTAACTCCTCGCTAAAATATACTAAATTGATCGCGTGTTGTACGTAGAATCTGAGCCCACGCCTTCCACGGCTAAGGACACACACACGCACCGCACACACATCACAGCGGGGTGCACACACAGCACACACACACACACACGCACGCACACATCACACATCACACCAGACCACACACATACACAGCACACACACACACACCAAAAGCCCAACGCACTATCTAGCACACACACACGCACACAACGCACGCATGCAGCGCACGAACGAAGCGCACGAACGCACGGCACTGGAGTCACGCACGCACGCACGCACGCATGCACCCGCGCACGTACATTCCCTTATTAACGTTAGGCCGTGAGTGTAAATGATCGCTGCTACGTCAGGTACGAACAGCGCTGATTGTCTCAGGTGTTCATGAACGCACGTATGAGAAACGCTGATTGTCTCAGGTGTTCATGAAACGAGTAACCGAAAAACAACGCGCTGAATTGTTGCAGGTTTCCATTGAACGCACTACGAAAAGACGGCTATTGTCTCAGGTGTTCATGAACGCACGCATGAGAAACGCGTAGAAACGCAGTAACGCAAATAACATAAACGCGTAAAGAATAAATCGCTCACACGAAGCTACCCTATACTCGGGTAGGGCTATCTCTTACAAACAGACCACACAACAGCCGCACGACACCACACTACACACATCACACACAGCGCACAAGTACACACACACTACACGACATCACAGCAGCACTTCACAGTGGCCACACACACTGGACACTCACAGCCGTTCACCACACTACACACACACAACAACGACCAACACACACACACACACCACACACCACAGCACTCACACACACAGCACACTCACACTACACAACACACTCACAGCAACCCGGCCACACACACACATACACACACACCACACACATACACACACATACACGACACGCAAACACCAAACGCTACGAACGCCACCGAACACGTCACGGCTAGCGCACGCAGCGACACGGCCGCAACACACACTCACGTCACACAACAGCACACAGCCTACACACACACACAGCACACACACCACACGACACATACACACACACACACACGCACACAACAAGCATCACACAGCACACACACACAGCACAACTACATTGTCTCACGACACAGCACTACAATCACCACAACACTCACACACACATCACACACACACAAACACACACACGANGGAGAGACGAGACGACGGAGAGAGACCGCGGCAAGAGGATTGGAGCGAGAGAGAGAGAGAGAGAGAGAGAGAGAGATAAGCGTACGATGCCGAATGACCATCGCGGCTTTGCGGATATTTCCTGAGCAGGAGGTTACTTAAACACGCATCACGCAAACACTGAGCGTATCCATTAGCAGTCAAACGTTGTGGCGGTCTCAGCTTTGTTCCTCCGTGCGACAGACAAAATCTATCGTTAATAACGCAGCAGTCTTACTGCGATCCCTGATCCGACGATGAATACATTATCCGCTTTCATTCACTGTTGTTTAATGGCACTGTTGTGTCGATGCAATCAATGAGGAAGCCAGCGTAACCTTATTCGCTAAGAAATCTACTTCAATCAAGTCAGGTTAATCACCGTTTAATCGCGGTCACTCCGTTAGTTTAACACAATTAGGATTTTTTTACAGAGTTCGTTAATGATGTGAAGGGTTTTGAGGATCGTCCGACTTTTTAAAACTTTTTTAGTTTTGTGGTTAATTGCTGTTACGAGAAATCGTACTCGCTAATTAGTAATCGAATTATAGCAGGACGCACGTGGAAGCTGCAGACTCATGACTAGTAATCAAAATTTCACATGTAGCTCTTCTCTCTCTCTCTCTCTCTCTCTCTCTCTCTCTCTCTCNGGTAAGATGATTGAGCGCGTGTTACGTAGATTGAGGCTCAGCCTCCCACGGCCTAATGGAGCACGTACACACGGCACGGCAGCTACACACACACACACACAGCATACACACACACACAGCGCACGCACAACACGCACACACACACACACACACACAGCGAGTAGGAGCGGAGGCAGTGGGGGCGGGGGGGCACACACAGCGAGGGCGGGAGAGCGACGGGAGCGAGGGCGGGAGCGGCACAACACACAGCGACACACGCACAGCGGGGGGGGCACGCGACGGCATGCGAGACGCACGATACGCAGACGCACGAACGGGCCTAGCGCGACGCGAGCGGCGACGCAGCGGCACGCACGCGAATGCACCCAGCGCACTGTACATTCGCCGTTATTAACGTTAGGGGGCCGTGAAGTGATAAATGATCGCTGCGGGGACGGGGTCAGGTACGGAACAGGGCGCTGAATTGTCTCAGGTGTTCCATGAACGGTCAGCGTACGAAGCAAGCGCTGATTGTCTGCCAAGGGTTTTGGTTTCATAAGCGCCCGTAGCGAAGAGCAACGCTGATTGTGCCTTGCAGGTGTTCATGAACGCACGTACGAACAACGCTGATTGTCTCAGGTGTTCATGAACGCACGCATGAGAAACGCGTAGAAACAGGCAGTAAAACTCAACTAAGCGATAAATCGGCGTAAAGATAAATCGCTGCACGAACGAAGCTACCCTATATCGGGAGAGCGGGCATCTCTCTTTATCACAGGCACACACGCACACACACGCCACAACAGCGCAGGCACGTAGCATCAGCACACGACACACGGGGGGCACACATCCACAGATCCCGCACACACACACACACATGGAGCCAGGCCCTCACACAGGCACACACACTTCAACACGCACACGTGACAACACACACACACACCGCACGACAGCGGCCGTCGGCACACACACAGCAACACCCACAAGCTACACACACCTCACAGCACACGCTGCGCCACACACCTCACTACACACAATCACTACTCACACACACACACAGACACACACACGACAGCACAGCACCACACATACACAACACACAGCACACGCACTCACGCAAGAAACGCACACGCAGCACGAACACGCACGCACGCAGCGCGCGTGGATACGGGGGCGGGGGCTGGTGGCGAGGTGTCACGCACGCGGCACGACGACAGTGCGGCACTGGCAGTCACACCAGGGCGCGACACCCCACACAGCATCACACACACGACGACAGCACACAGCAGCACAACCACAGGCCGATCCACTGACACACACTGGCACGAACACACCAGCACACCAGCACAGACACAGCACAGGCAGCATGCTGGCACACCACAGCACACTCACGACACCCACACACTCACACAGCACACACACGCCTACAGATACGGCACGACGATGTCACAGTCAGCAACGACGGCACACACGACAGCCCACACACGACACCACACACAGCACACACCACACGTCACGACACAGGTTCCACACACTCAGGAGCACACACACGCTCTACAGCCACACACACATCAACAGCAACACACAGGCCACACAGCACACACGATACATCACAGCGACACACAGGGGCCGCAGCTACGACGGCAACGCACACGGCGCACACGAACACGCACGCAGCGCATACCACGCACGCGCCACAACACACTCACTCAGCAGCACAGCACACACAGCACACACGACATCGCAACACACACGCACACACTACAGCAGCTTCGGGTGAGACTCGCAAGACGCAACACGGGAAGCACGCACCAGACCGCAACAGCAGCAGCACACACACACACACACATCACATACACATAACACACGCGTCAAGCGCGCACGACACGGCACACGGCGCGAGCAGCACCGCACGGGCAGACGCACGCAGCGCGAGGGCGCGCACATACTTCGACCTTCTCCGAGCATCAACTCTCCATTGGCGAGCGCTCATAATCGAATTACCCGCTCGCTACTGCCCCCGTATACCGCATCCTGGCGCTCACAGTTCCTGCCGCGTCTCCTGCCCAACGCGAACGCGATGACGTCCATCGCTGTACGCAGCAGACGGAGATGAGCGTCTGCGGGCGCTGCGGCGCCGTCGCGTCACGGGGCGGGGTGGGGGGGGGCACGCCCTTGTGATTCGGGTTAGCCGTCCTAAAGGTAAGGTTTTCGACGGCGTCGCGGCGAAGAGTCGCTGCGGCGATGCCGTTGCAGTAAGTTGTCCGTTCGTGAGCGTCGCGTCCGTCCCGGTTCTTCGTCGGTCGGATTCGATCGAAGGGCGTAGGTTGATGTTAAGTTCCGGTGGCAGTGCGAAACCATTAGTAACTCCAGAGCTGCAAGTAAGATTCTAGCGGTCAGTGAGAGCGAGAGCGAATAACCACAATTAGCCTTACCCGAGCGAGAGAGAACGGGAGAGAGGGGGAGAGGGGGAGAGGGAGAGAGAGCGAACAACAACAATTAGCAGTCACACCCACAATTACACGAACAACGGTGCGACAATTAGCCTTAACCCGAACAAGAGAGAGAGAGAGAGGGAAGGAGAGAGAGAGGAGAGAGAAGGAGAGAGAGAGAGAGGAGATAGACAGAAAGACAGTGAGAGAGCCGAGAGAAGAGAAGAGAGGAAGAGAGAGAGGAGAGAGAGAGAGAGAGAGACAGAGAAGATCGAGAGAGAGAGAGGAGAGAGAGAGAGAGAGAGAGAGAGAGAGAGTGAGAAGCGAGCGAGGCCGAGCGACAGAGAGAGAAAGAAGAGAGAGAGAGAGAGAGAGAGAGAGAAGAGAGAGAAGAGTAGAGAGAGAGAGAGAGAGTGACCAGAGAAAAAGAGAGAGAAAAGAAGGAAAAGAGAAGGGGAGGAGAAGAGAGAGAGCGAGCGGAGCGAGCGACAGAGAGAGAAAGGAGAGAGAGAGAGAGAGAGAGAGAGAGAGAGAGAGAGATTAGATAGAGAGAGAGAGAGAGAGAGAGAGAGAAAGAGAGAAATGAGAGAGAGAGAGGAGAGAGAGAGGAGAGAGAGGAGAGATAGATTAAGAGAGAGAGAGAGAGAGAGAGAGAGAGAGAGAAGAGAGAGAGAGAGAGAGAGAGAGAGAGATAGAGAGAGAGAGAGAGAGACAGGGAGAGAAAGCGAACAACAACAATTAGCCGTCACACCCGAGCGGGTGTCTATCGAGTAACAGGCAACTTATAGACGCAGCCCTACATTCGTCGCCAACCGTATATTTTCCGCGTAAAAATGCCGCTATTGTCGTGGATTGATTGTTGCCGACGTCGCGTCGCTGCAGGAGATCAGCGACGTCTTCTATTTCCGCATGCCGTCTGCATCTCGCCGTATTTCTGTCTCGTCTGGGATGGCGCGACATGGTTCATGATTGATGCATATAACTCGGGCTGCGATCCGCCACTGCTGTGTGCATCTATACTGTCGCATCGTCTATGTATGTATGTATATATATGTATGTATGTATATACGCGCGCTTCCAGCAATTCCCAGCAGCGTTGGTAGCATCAGCAGCTCTGAGGAGCATCAGCTGTGTGCGGGGATGCTGTGTGCGGGGATGCTGCGTGCTGGGATGCTGTGTGCGGTGATGCTGCGTGCGGGGCTGGATGTAGATTAACGACCTAGCTGTGTTGCCGTTATGTCACAGCTTCGAGAGAGCGAGAGAAAGTCCCAATGGTCCGTTACTCTGGGATTGATCCATTGCGATGACATTTGCAAGTATTGGTGGTCGGCCTCGTTTATAGTGAATACTCGTTAACAAACATACACGCGATAGAAAGAGAGAGTGAGAGAGCAAGAGAAAGAGAGAGAGCGCGCGCTAGAGAGAGAGGGAGAGCGAGAAAGAGAGAAAGCGCGCGCTCGAGAGAGAGGGAGAGCGAGAAAGAGAGAA
>NW_014581983.1:13792-14150 GCF_000485595.1 Priapulus caudatus
TCCTCTCTCTCTCTCTCTCTCTCTCTCTCTCTCTCTTCTCTCTCTCTCTTCTCTCTCTCTCGTCCTCTCTCTCTCTCTCTCTCTCTCTCTCTCTCTCTTCTCTCTCGCGCTCTTCTCTCTCTCTCTCTCTCTCTCTCACGTGTCTGCTGTATGCTACTAAGGCATTTCGGGTCGTCAGAGTGGACATGGATGCCGAGGCGATCAGTTTACCGTCGCCTTCCATCTGCCTAATATACGTCCGACAGTTTCTTTACATTTAAAATCAAATCTGTCTCCGTCTCTCCCTCCCTTCCGCCACCCGTATACACGCGGCCTGAAAGACTCATGATTACCCGCCTGTATCCCTCCCTCCCTCCCT
>NW_014581984.1:0-4736 GCF_000485595.1 Priapulus caudatus
TTCTACCATGATTTTACATTGGTTTTTTTCTTACCCTGATTTCACATTGTTTTTTCTCTTCTACCCTTGATTTTCACATTGGTTTCGGTTTCTACCTTGCATTTCACATTTGGTTTCTACCATGGATTTACATTGGATGGTTCTACCTTGATTTTACATGTTCTTCACCTTTTGATTTTCACATTGGTTTCTACCTTGATTTCACATTCGGTTCTAACCTTATTTTACATTGGTTTCCACCCTTCGATTCACATTGGTTCTCTACCTTGATTCTTACATTGGTTATACCTTCGATTTCACATCTGTCAGGTTCTACCTTGATTTCACATTTTGCGTTCTACCTTGCATTTCACACTTTGGTTCTACCATGATTTTACTTGGTTCTACCTTGATTTACATTGGTGTCTACTCTTTGATTTTCACATTGGTTTCTACCTTGATTTTAACATTGCGTTCCCTGCAGAGATCGCTCTGCCCTCCGTGTCCCCTGCCTATAATTGCCGACTGTTCGCTGGAAGAGCTATGTCATCCCGTGCGCCGGGCTATGGAATTCGGCGCACGGATCCCCATAGATGCCAGCGCTGCATACTGTCGTTAGGACCGTTCGCCGCGGTCGCGTGCGGGCCTTGCCGCGGACTGCGCCGCAACAATCTCGCCTCAGCTTATAGGATCAACACCTCCTTTTTAGGCAATACTTCTCTGGTATCCGTCTCTTCTGGATTTCACATTGGTGTCTACCTTGACTAGTGGGTGCCCCGGACGGCCCGGTTCCTTGCTAGAAACCGCAGTGCGTTTTTTTCAGTTCACGTTTGCAGCAGGCACTCTCCCCTAGGCATTAAATACAAAACAGGTGGTTCACTTGGGAATTCGCTATAGTCTGAATTCGACTGCTGTGGCAAACAGTGACTGATTTGACACAGGCGTTTCGCTGGTAAAGCATTTGCATCGTAACATCGTTGAAATTGTTGGGCATCTAAAGCGCACGAAAAACTTATAATAAAAAACTGAAATAACCCTAATTACCTCAATGACTACGCCCACCGCCATCGCCACTCACGATGTTTACTACTGGTGAACGATATGCCTCGCAATATCCCATTTGGTGGATACAAATCACGTGCCTCAAACTCCTCAATGACGCCCCAAGTGCTTGTCAAGGCACATCCAATAACACAAAACCCCAATGCCTCGATAGCTGAACGCATAGAGCAGCAGACGACACTGCCCTCAAATGTCGTTGGCATCGAATCCCATCTGTTTTAATTATTTTCCTGTTTTCTGTATATTTCTATGTTTATCCATTATTTTGATTATGATTTATTTACAACAATTTAATAACAACAAATATATTTTTTTGCGGGTTTATTAGAGTTAGGCGTTCAGGTTTAGGTCAATGCCCACCATAAAACAGGAATTTGAGGTACGTGATTTGTTATCAACAATGAGATTGGGGCTATGCGAGGCGCACATCTGTACTATTTTCGCCATATGCCGTCATATGCGCACATGCGGAGTTTTAACGGTTCGGTAGCAAGCAGATTCGTTATATTGTTCGATACAAGCCCACGCACGACGCACGTGTAGTTGCACACACACACTCATGCACGCACGTGTACGTCGTGCGGACGCCACGCATGCATGCACGCCACGCGACGACGTGTACCTACACACGAACGTACGCACGCCACGCACACATGCACACACGTGTACCTGCACACGCACGCGAGGAAAACGCACGAACGTGTATCTGCACACGCGCGCACGCACGCACGCACGCACGCACTATGTTACGTGCATCACACGGACGCACGCCAACGCATGCACGCAAGGTTGTTAAGGTCACACGCACGCACGCACAATGTACGCTACGCACGCTCGCACGCACGTGTACGCTGCACACTCATGCACGCACGTGCTACCGTGGAAAACGCGTACGTGCGCCACGCACGTATACATGACATGCCACATGCGCACGCACGCACGTGTACGTGACACACACGGACGCACGCCACGCGCGGGCCGTGTACTGTTGCCACACGACGCACACACTCATGCGTCTTTCCTGCGCACTCTTCATGGGCATTTGGAGCGTATATACAGGCCCACCCCGACCGCTGTACAAAACACTACCTATAAGCATTGCGTCAGCATTACTTCAACCTTTTGAAGACGCTACGGCTTCGTAGCCAACGTGCGGCTAGCAGCGGATTGCGAAAGGAAAGCCATGCTGCCACCACATTGCACCTAAGTTTAATTTGGACGGGAAACCTGCATGCCGTCACACCGGGGGGGGTCACTTGACTGTGACCATGTGGTGCCCCACGGTCTGGTATATATAGCTGCGGCTGTCCAGCCTCCAAAAGCCAACAGAGCCAGCTTTGGCTCATCAAGGATCTCGTACCCTCCCACTGGCTCTCTAGCTCGCTGGCGGCTTCGTCCGCCCTGGTAGGTGACCATGTAGGAGCCGTGTAGCGGAGCTCCGTCACAAGTCTACGCAAAGGATTACACAACACGAGGACGATGTATCCACCCCGCTTGCTGCCCCTGCCTGACGCAAGGATACAACAGCCGCGGAGCTCAGCTCGGCTCAGTCAAGGTAGCTCGCCACCCTCACTGCTCGCGCACGCACGCACGCATGCCGCACATGTACGTGCACACGCACGCACGCACGCAGGCAGTATGTGCCACTACATAAACAGTGCTTTCTATTCAGAACATGTGGTCATCATCATGTAAATGTCAAGCAGCACGGCTTCGCTGTCTGCCAAACCACAACACATAAAACAATATACACGTGACCTGATCTTATGACTCACCGTTGAAAACATCGCTATTAGGCCTGCGCAGATGGGGTGCATATGTTTGCTAGTGATATTAGCGGACCCGCTAAAATTCGAGAACTGTCGCTGGCAGCAATTGATACGCTGCGCCGACCTTTCGATTTGGCGCATGGCATCAATAGTCACTTGCCAGCGCGTGATACTTTCGTAGGACGTGTCCCGCAGTTCGCCGTGCACGCCTTGCCGCGAATTTGCGCGCAAGCATTCGCGCTTAAGGCGCCAGATCAAACACCTCTCAGGCGACGCTTCTCTGGTATCCGGTCTCTCATCTGCGATTTTACATTGTTCTACCTTGATTTCACATTGGTTCTACACTGATTTCACAATTTGTTTTACCTTGATTTCACATTTGGTTCTACCTTGATTTTACATGGGTTTACCTGTGGATTTTACATTGATTTTACATTCGGTTCTACCTTGATTTCACATTGGTTCTACCCTTGATTTCACATTGGTTCTACCTTGATTTCACATTGGTTCTACCTTGATTTCACATTGGTTCTACCTTGCATTTTACACTTGGTTCTACCTTGATTTTACATTGGTTCTACCTTGATTTTACATTGGTTCTACCTTGATTTCACATTGGTTCTACCTTGATTTCACATTGGTTCTACCTTGATTTTCCCTTGATTGTACCTTGATTTTACATTGGTTCTACCTTGATTTTACCTTGTCGTTCTACCTTGATTTTACATTGGTTCTACCTTGATTTCACATTGGTTCTACCTTGATTTCACATGGTCGGTTCTACCCTTGATTTTCACATTGGTTCTACCTTGATTTCACATTTGTTCTACCTTGATTTTCCACATTTGGTTCTACCTCCCTTGATTTCACATTGGTTCTACCTTGATTTTCCCTTGATTGTACCTTGATTTTACATTGGTTCTACCTTGATTTTACCTTAGGTTTACCTTGATTCTACCTTGATTGTACCTTGTTTCTCTGCGAACGGATTCGCTAGAGTGACGTGTACGTTATCGTGGCGTTGTCTGCCGAACCGATCGTCACCGCAGATGGCAGTGACGACCAAACCTGAAAACGCCGACGTCCTTTCTCTCTCTCACGCGCGCTCCTCCTCCGTCTTTACTATTGTCGTCAAACACATCCAGCGACGACGATATCGGACTTCCAGCATCCGCCGCCCAGCGGCGTCGCCGCCGCGGCAACGCCGTCTCCTCATCCTCTCTCTCGCGCATGCGCAAGGAGCATGTATTGAGCAATGTAGGTTGACACACGATGACAGTCATTAAACATCCATCAATGACGATCTCCGCCGCCCAGCCGGCAACCGTCGCTGCGGACAACGCTGGTGACTCCTCTTCGTCATCCTCTCTCTCGCGCGCAGCGAGCATGTGTTGAGCAATGTAGATTGACACACAATGACAGTCATTTAACATCTAGCGACAGCGGTCGGATCTTTAGCATCCGCTGCCGGCAACCGTCGCCGCGGCAACGCTGACTCCTCCTCCTCTTCCTCGCGCAGGGACGACGACAACGATCGCAGCGACGACGACGACGTCGACGACGAGGATCGACGGATCGTGTTCTCGCGAGACGTCGCGACGGAACAGCGGCGGGCGACGCGCGCGAACTTTCTCGAGGTCGAACAGGGAGACAGCGACGCGGAGAGGGACGAGGAATTCGAACGCTGGGAGAAGGAGCAGATACGCAAGGGAGTGAGCATAACACAGGTGAGAGAGGGAGAGGGGGATGGGGAGGAGGTGAGCGAGGGAGAGAGGAGGAGGCGAGCGAGGGAGAGGGGGAGGCGGCAGAGGAGAGGGAGAGGGGAGGAGGGGAGGAGGAGAGCGACGAAGAGTTCGAATGCTGGGAGAAGGAGCAGATACGCAAGGGAGTGAGCATACCACAGGTGAGCGAGGGAGAGGGGGAGGG
>NW_014581984.1:8283-8991 GCF_000485595.1 Priapulus caudatus
AGGAGGAAGGGAGGCGGGAGAATGAGGAGGAAGGGGAGGCGGGGAGAATGAGGAGGAAGGGGAGGCGGGGAGAATGAGGAGGAGGGGGAGGCGATGGAGCGTGACGAACCATCCCTCTGCGTTTCTCTCTCCGCGTGTCTCTGCTCTGTGGGTTTCTTCCTCTCTAGGTTCTGTAGATAGAGGTGCTGCAGGGGAGGAGGAGGGGGAGACGGGAATGGGAGGTGGGAAGAAGAAGGAGAAAGGAGGAGACAGACTGTTTGTTGTGTGTGTGTCTCTCACCGCGTATATTTGCGGGTGTCTCCCTCTAGGTGCCGCGCATAGACGCACTGCAGTGGAGGAGGTGAGAAGGAGGAAGGGGAGGTTGGGAGGAGAAGGAGGAAGGGGAGGCGGAAAGGAGAAGGAGGAGGGGGAGGTGGGGAGAAGAAGGACAGAACATTGACAGAATGTTTGCTGTGTGTGCGCGTTTCTCTCACCGCGTATTTTTGCGGGTGTCTCCCTCTAGGTGCCGAGGATAGAAGCACTGCAGGCAGCCACGCACAACCTGTGGAAGAAACGCGCGGCGAAGCTGATACAGAGACGACAGACCGACCTCAGAGATCAAGCGGACGAGTTCGGACCAGGTACGCATGTGTGCGTGTGTGTGAGTGTTAGTGCGTGTTGTATGTGTGTGTGCATGCGCGTGCCTGTATGCAGGGTCTCCAACCATTC
>NW_014581985.1:0-267 GCF_000485595.1 Priapulus caudatus
ATAGGGGAATTCTTTAGGGGAACACTGCATAGGGAAGATTCTTTAGGAAAAACCTGCATAGGGGAATTCTTTATGGGAACACTGCATAGGGAAGATTCTTTAGGAAAAAGCTGCATAGGGGAAGCCTGCATAGGGGAATTCTTTATGGGAACACTGCATAGGGAAGATTCTTTAGGAAAAACCTGCATAGGGGGATTCTTTAGGGGAAGCCTGCATAGGGAAGATTCTTTAGGAAAAACCTGCATAGGGGAATTCTTTAGGGGAAGC
>NW_014581985.1:4598-5169 GCF_000485595.1 Priapulus caudatus
AGAGAGAGAGAGAGAGAGAGAGAGAGAGAGAGAGAGAGAGAGAGAGAGAGCTCGGCGTGGATTGGCGGCACATAAGTGATAAGCGGAAGGAAGGACGCGTGGGCGGCAGCGGGGGAGGAGGCACAACACTAATCACACGTTCCGTTTCAGCTTCAGCATTAACAGCACGATTGGAGAGAGAGAGAGAGAGAGAGAGAGAGAGAGAGCGGCGCGATGCGGCGAGCGCGCGTGTCTGATGCATTCGCGGTGATGCGATGATCGCTGAGAGGGCGCGGGGGCGTGCAGAGTGAGGCCTACTTACGGCCATTCTCTGAGTGATGCTTACATAGGGGGATTCTCTAGGGAAGCCTGCATAGGGGAAGCCTGCATAGGGGGATTCTCTAGGGAAGCCTGCATAGGGGGATTCTTTAGGGGAACACTGCATAGGGAAGATTCTTTAGGAAAAAGCTGCATAGGGGAATTCTTTAGGGGAAGCCTGCATAGGGGGATTCTTTAGGGGAACACTGCATAGGGAAGATTCTTTAGGAAAAAGCTGCATAGGGGAATTCTTTAGGGGAAGCCTGCATAGGGG
>NW_014581985.1:6523-6787 GCF_000485595.1 Priapulus caudatus
AGGAGGAGAGAGAGAGAGAGAGAGAGAGAGAGAGAGAGAGAGAGAGAGAGAGGAGGGGGGATGTTATTGCTCATTAGCATCGCTCTACGATGGCACGCCGGTAATCGAGTCCCGCTGGAGCGTCGCTACAACAGGAACGCGTCGCTCCGGACAGCCGACGAAACTTCTCATCAATGGCTCAATTAATGCGCGTGTGTGCGCGCGCGCACACACACACACACACTCTCTCTCTCTCTCTCTCTCTCTCTCTCTCTCTCTCTCTCT
>NW_014581985.1:8422-8991 GCF_000485595.1 Priapulus caudatus
ATATGTGTGTGTGTGTGTGTGTGTGTGCGTGCGTGCGTGCGTGCGTGCGTGCGTGCGTGCGTGCGCGCGTGCGTGTGTGATATAGCAGTGTCCCGCACCTTCCGCTGAATATGTGTGAAACAGTGTCACGCACCTTCCACCTTCCATATTCCGCAGAATCTGTTATTGAAAATAAAATGTCCGTGCTACTGCCAGACTGGAGAGGCTCCTCTTGTTCTTCCTATACTACTAGAAAGACACGATGCGTGGCGCCGAGATGTAGTGGGGAACAAACACTAGTTGATGTCGTGCCTGAATAAACGTAGGCGTGTCAGCGTGAGCGATGCGTGCGCGTGACACGCCGCATGGTCGTAGTCGTCGTCGTAGTCGTCGGCGGCGGTGGCGGCGGCGGCAGCGTGGTAGTCGTAGTTTGTTGACATCGTTGTCGCTATGGTTTTCGTCGTTGTCATCATCGGTGTTATCATCGACACCGTCGTTCCCGTCATTATTGGTGTCATTGTCGTCGTTGTCGTCGTCGGCATTGTCGTCGTCGTCGTCATTGTCGTCGTTGTCGTTATCTACGTCGCGCA
>NW_014581986.1:0-3116 GCF_000485595.1 Priapulus caudatus
ATCCGTTTGCATCGTCTGCTGTAAGTATAAGCTTTATCCGTTTACATCGTCTGCTGTAAGTATAAAGCTTCATCCGTTTACATCGTCTGCTGTAAGTATAAGCTTCATCCGTTTACATCGTCTGCTGTAAGTATAAGCTTCATCCGTTTACATCATCTGCTACTTTGCCTCCAGTATCGCAAGCCCTCATCTCCATTATACACTGGAGGCCGTCGGTTCTCCGACGGCCAATTGGCTTGACGTCTGTCCACATCTCAGCATCTCTCCGATGCTTCGACGATGCTTTGATGTGAGAGGGCGCGTCTTCAAGATGGGCTGTCTGTCGCTATATCCCCCGCGCATGCGCAGTAGTGACGATGTTTGTTCGAGCGCTGTGTTGTGCTTTATGAGCCAGCGAGCGGTATAGCGGGAGCGAGCGTGTGTGTGCGTGTGTGTTCACTAAGCTTTTACCCAGTGAATCACTCCCTCGCTTTCTCCCTCTCTTTCCCTCGCTCTCTCTCTCTCTNACACATGCTTCCGCACAGATAACCCGCACGAACGCACGTAACGACACACGCACGCACAGCACGCACGCACGACGCACGCACGCGCGCTCAGAATCGATCCGACGACGAGCAAATTACGACGAGCCTAAATATAAATATTTAGTTTCCAATTACCGGGCCCCCGGCGGCCCTCCGCATCGGTCCAAAAACTGTTTTCACAGCGAACGGCAGTAACACACACAGCGACGCTCTGTTGCCAGAATTAGGATTCTTTCTCCGCGGATTTGCATCCGGTCCGCGATAGACAAATTGGAACGAGCGAATCAACGTAGAGAGGACCGACGACGAGACGACGAACAGAAAAGACCTGCGCCACATGCAGCCTCCGCCGTGGTCTTCCAGTCTCCGTCGAGAGACGATACGAAAGACCGCGAGAGGGGAGGAGAGTGTGAAGAGGGGAGGACGAGGGTAGATACGAAGAAGACGAGAGGGAGGATGGATGCGCTGCTGCGGCGGGGGGGGGGAGCTGGAGCCAACGCGGCAAATCGCAAGAGCGCTATCGCCAGACAATCGTAATATTAAAGTTACGGCTAAATGAGACCAAGAGAGGGCCGCCCGGCTGAACGATTCGCCCTTGCTGGTGAGTGGGAGAAGGGAGCTGAGAGTGCTGCGAGTGTATAGAGAGAGAGAGAGAGGAGAGGCGATAGAGAATGAGGATGATAGAGATTTGAGAAGGAAAGGAAAGAGAGGATGTTAGAAAAAGAGCAGAGCATAGGAGCGAGAGAGAGAGAGAGAGCGGAGAGAGAAGAGAGAGATGAGAGCAGAGAGAGAAGCGAGAGAGAGAGAGCGAGAGAGAGAGAGAGAGAGAGAGAGAGAGAAGAGACGAGACGAGAGAGAGAGAAGACGACAGAGGAGAGAGATGTTAAAGAGCAGAAAGAGAGAGAGAGAGCAGAGAGAAAGAGAGAGAAAAAAAAGAGAGAGAAAGATAGATAAGGAAATTAGAGGGGGAGAGAGAGAGAGAGAAGGAGAGCGAGAGAAAGAAAAGAATGCGAGGAGAATAGAGAAAGAAAATGTAAGATTCAAAAAAAAGAGGTGAGAAACAAAGAGGAGAGAGAGAAAGGGAGAGCGTGCGCGCGCGCGCGCGCGAGAGAGAGAGAGAGAGAGAAGAGAGAGAGAGAGAGAGAGAAGAGAGAGAGGAGAGGAATAGAAATAGAGGCAAGGGAAAGAATATGTCGAGGCAAACATCAACGCAAGACAGAAGGATATAGGCTGTAGAACGTTGGTCGTGAGACGGCCCCAAATTTGGCAGTATCATACGCCCAGGGAGTGAGCACGAAAGGTGTAACAGCCAGCGTGGAGCATACGCTCGTGTTCGCAGTGAAATGACGTCATAACAGTTCCCACCTCACCACCACCAGCGCACGCCACGGCTTCCCCACGTTCTCACCTTTCTCCTCGCTCTCCCTCTCTCTCTCTCGTGTCTCTCTCTCTCTCGCGCGCGCTCTCTTTCTCGTCTCCTCCTTCCTGTTTCGTCACCCTTACTCTTTTTGAATCTTCGCCTTCTTCTTATTCTTATAATTCTTCTTCTCCGCTTCTTCGTTGCTCTCTCCGTTGTGTGTGTGTGTGTGTGTGTGTGTGTGTGTGTGTGTTGGTGCGTGCGTGCGTGCGTGCGTGTGTGTGTGTGTCTGTGTGTGTGCGTGCGTGCGTGTGTGCGTGCGTGCGTGCGTGTGTGTCTGTTTCGTGCGATAACGGATTTTGCCATGCTATTTTTGAGGTTGTTCAAGTATTGCTTCTAGGGGTAGGGTTAGGGTTAGGGTTAGGGTTAGGGGTAGGGGTAAGGTTAGGATTAGGATTAAGGATATGGTTAGAGTTAGGGTTAGGGTCAGGGTTAGGGTTAGGGGTAGGGTTAAGGTTAGGGTTAGGGATAGGGTTAGGGTTAGGGATAGGGTTAATGTTAGGGTTAGGGTTATGGGTAGGATTAGGGTTAGGGTTATGGTTAGGGTTAAGGTTAGGGTTAGGGTTAGGGTTGAGTTTTGTAGTGGTTGCAATAGTAGTAATAGTAGCAGCAGTAGCCGCAGCAGTAGTAGCAACAGTAGCACCACCAGCAGCAGCACCACCAGCAGAAGTAGCAGCAGCAGCAGCATCACAACCAGCAGCACCACCAGCGACAGTAGCAGCAGCAGTATCAGCAGCAGCAGCACCAGCAGCAGCACCACCAGCGACAGTAGCAGCAGCAGCACCAGCGACAGTAGCAGCAGCAGCATCAGCAGCAGCAGTATCATGATGTCTGTGACAACGTCTACGATGCTTGTAGATGCAGACGCGTTTCCTAAACGAAGCCAATTTCAGACAAACGACACTGAAGGTCAAAACTGAGACGAAACATCGTCTCTATGATTGAGACACTAATGTGAATGTAATGGCAGTAACGGAGAAATAGCAGAGACGGAGAAAAAGAGAGGGAGAGAAAGATCGAGAGCGAAAGGGAGCAGACCGAGGAGAACATAAAAGGGCGACAATGAGGAACGAGAATGAGGTGAAAAAGATATATATATATATATATATATATATATAGTAGAGAGAGAGAGAGAGAGAGAGAGAGAGAGAGAGAGAGAGAGAGAGAGAGAGAGA
>NW_014581986.1:7085-7485 GCF_000485595.1 Priapulus caudatus
AGAGGAGAGCAGGATGTAAGCACGAGGATAGGAAATAGAAGGAAAAGGCAGCAGACTCGATAAAAAGGATAAGTGCGTTTATATATTATTACGTCATTTAATTGTCATTATCACGTTATTGAATATTCGATGCAAATCTATTCTTTCAATTAAGTTTAATTAATGAAGCTTATCAGCATAACAACCTGATCGATATATCCTTACATAACTCTACATGGCTAAACAACAGATTAATTACAATTTTTTATAAAAACTTAATTGGATTGCGTGATGCCATCGTATCTACTTCTGCACCGCCAACATAAGCAGTAGGGTTAGGGTTAGGGTTAGAGTTAGGGCTAGGGTTAGGGTTAGGGGTAGGGGTAGGGGTAGGGTTAGGGTTAGGGTTAGGGTTAGGGTT
>NW_014581986.1:8778-8987 GCF_000485595.1 Priapulus caudatus
TATGAGTGGTGTGTGTGTGGGGCTTTCTACATCAATATGGGTAGTGTGGGGGGCGGGGGTAGCTTTTTACTATCAATATGGTGGTGTGGGGTGGGGGCTTTTTACATCAATATGAGTGGTGTGTGTGTGGGGCTTTCTACATCAATATGGGTAGTGTGGGGGGCGGGGGGTAGCTTTTTACATCAATATTGGTGGTGTGGGGTGGGGGC
>NW_014581987.1:0-395 GCF_000485595.1 Priapulus caudatus
GTCTCTCTCTCCTCCTCTCTCTCTCTCTCTCTCTCTCTCTCTCTCTCTCGCCAGAGGCGACCCTACTGCGCAGGTGCGTTTGATGTTGACACTGATGACGTAATCCCTATTAGCCAACAGTATGTAAAACTAACGAGCTCTTGCCAATTAACTAAGCTCTTCCCTTCCCCTTCTCTCTCTCTATCTTGCCCTCTCGCTCTCTCTCTCTCTCCCCCTCTCTCCTGTCTGCCTTGAGGCCTGACTAATTGCTAAGAGAAGATGTGTTTTTGCTGTACGGCTTGTAAGAGGTCGATAAAGCTAGAGCTACAGACTCTCCTTCTCTCTCCTCACTATCTCCTCTCCCTCTCTTCTCGCTAGCCTCTCTCTCTCTCGCTCTCTCGCTCTCTCTCTCTCTC
>NW_014581987.1:1669-5307 GCF_000485595.1 Priapulus caudatus
CAGTCCGTGAAAGTGTTACGCTGGTACGACGGATGGAGAGAGAAAACGCTTATGAGTGCTGAACTGTGCTAGCGGCTGATGTGTCGTCTAAAGAATTAGATCGAAAGGACTGTCGACATAGCAATGGCGTAACGTGACATGGTGGAAAGGAGGGGGAGATGTGACACCTAGATAGAGAGAGAGGAGAGAAGAGCGAGAGACACGAGGATATAGAGAGAACGGAGAGGACACCCGAGATTAGAGGCAGAAAGACAGAGAGAGAGTGAGAGGCGAGAAACGGACAGAGACGCGAGAGAGAGAGGGTAAGAGACGAGGGAAGAGCCGCGCTCACCGAGATGAGAGAGACGCTCGGCCCGATCGAGAGGAGAGAGATGTAGACGAGAGAGAAGCGAAATCAGACGAGATGAGAGAGATGAGAGAAGAGGAGATAGAGAGAGAGAGACGAGAGAGAGACGAGACTGATAGAGAGAGAGCAGTGAGAGACAAGACGGAACGAAGATGCAGATGAGAGAGGACGAAGCGAGAGCCGAGCAGCCCGAGCAGAGAGAGCCGAGGAGAGCAGAGAGAGAGAGAGAGAGAGAGAAGAGAGAGAGAGAGAGAGAGATCGGCTGGCGATTATCGAACGCGCTGCTACTCTGTAAAACCATTACGGTTATAGGATGTCAGTAGTAGGATGGCATTTATTACTACCGCCGCGTATCTGATTACACGCACAGCCACGACACGCACGCACGCCGCACACCACGCCGCCGCACGCACCGCACGGCCACAGGTACACAACTACACAGCCTGCTATCTCTCTCTCTCTCTCTCTCACACACGCACACACACACAACACACACACACAACACACAGCACACACCACACACACACACACAACACACACTCTCTCTCTCTCTCATCTCTCTCTCTCTATCTCTCCTCTCCCCCTCTCTCTCGATCTCCTTCCCTCCTCTCACTCTCCCTTCTCTCAATCTCTCTCCCTCCTCACTCTCCTCCTCTCTCTCGTTCTCCTCTCCCTCTCTCTCGATCGCTCTCCCTCCCTCACTTCCCTCTCTCTCGATTCTCTATCCCTCTCACTCTCGTATCTCTCTCTCTCTCTCTCTCTTCTCCTCCTCTCTGCTCTCCTCTCTCCCGCCTCACTCTCCTCCTCTCTCTCTCCTCTTCCCCCAATCTCCCGCTCTCATCCCTCTCCTCAAACTTACCCCTTCTCTCTCTCCCTCCTCACTCCCCCCATCCTCTCGATCTGCTCTCCCTCCTCACTCCCCCTCTCTCCTCGATCTCTCCTCTCCCTCTGACCTCCTAATCGCTCCGCGCACTGCGAGCTGTTAGCGAGACCTTGGCTCATCAAACTAGCGAATAATTACACGCGTCACCCCATCAAGCTAGTCGTTAACATTTCTCTCTCTTCTCTCTCTCTTGGCTTCTTTCATCTCCTCTCTCTATCTCTCTCGGCTTCACACATCACCACGCACGCGCTGGCCTGCCGCGCACACACACACACACGCGACGGCCACGCACGCACCACGCACGCACGCTCGCACGCACGCACGCACGCACGCACGCACGCACGCACGCACGCACGCACGCACGCACGCACGCACACACACACACACACACACACACACACACACACACCTCTCTCTCTCTCTCTCTCGCTCTCTCTCTATCTCGCTATCCATGCACCCTGTCTCTTTCTATTGCCTGCACCCATAGAGCGAGGGTGCAGGGGTCCACTCAAACCATACGGGAGTGGACGTTGATCACATTACACGCTTGACCACACATCCCCAACGACACACAAACACAGAAGTGGTCAGTTATTCATGTGCGGTTAGTGCAGAGGCATACAAACATAGCAGTGGTCAAGTTATAGACCCGTACGTCCACTTATTGCTTAGACCCGTATGTCCAGCGCTCGCAAACGCAGCAGTGGTCCGAGTTACGGCCGAGTGGACACACAAAGAGAGTAGTGGTCGACTGAGACCCGCATGTCCAGTTCTAGCAACAACACACTAGTTACTCTGAAGGGGTCGTTGTCGTACATGTACCCGAGGTGTCGGCGAGTATGTCGCCTACGCCTACGCCTACTCCCTAACCCTAACACTAACACCCTAACCCTAACCCTAACCATATCAAATAGTTGCCTCGGGTACATATTATACGCCATTATACGACAACGACCCTTCGTGCACTAGTTACTAACAGTACCTACATAGCAGTGGTCACCTTACACCCCCTATGTCCAGTTATGGCGGAAACACGCATGGCATGGTAGCTTAGATAGATACTCGGATGTCCAGTTTTAAACAACGCACGCAAACGTAATAGTAATTAAAGTTGCGGTCGAGCGGGTCGAGTTAATTAACTGAGCGTATAGTAGTGGCCAGTTTAGACCCATATGTCCAGTTAGTGCAGAGGGACACTAACATAGTATTGGTCAAGTTATAGCCCCGTATGTCCACTTATTACAACGACACGCAAACATAGTATTGGTCAGTTGAGACTTGAGAGACCCGTATGTCCAGTATGCTGCAGCCACACACAAACGTAGGGGTTACGGTAGTATGTCCAGTTATAGCACCGAAACACTAGTTCATACATAGCAGTGGTCAGTTTATCCATTCTGACGTCCAGGCTGAAACACGGACACACACACACATATATAACAGTAGGGGTGAGAGTTACCCAATTGACCAGTTATAACAAGTGAACGGTAGGACAACTGAGGTATGACAAACAAGTGAACACCACGACAAACAAGTGTTCGGGGTGACAAACAAGAGTACATCGCACAAGAAAACAATGCACGAGCATCCAGCGCAGGAAACAAGAGAACGAAACGCTACAAACAAGTGAACGACAGATTACAAACAAGAGAACGACGACTACCACAAACAAGAGAACAACACTCTGCAAAAATGCGACAGGCACATGACAAAACAAACAAACAATCGACCCGCGCGCGACAAGTGAACAGTCCGCTCTACAAACAAGTGAACAGCGCTCGCTCGCGCTACCTACCGAGACTCTTCGACGCGCGCAGCATAGGCCGAAACTTCTTCAGCGAGAAACGTGAGAAGAAGCCATTCTTCGCGCTTCCTTCTCCTCCGCCTCCCTGCTTCCCGGCATCCGCGATCGAGCCGAACGAACTGAAAGTGTTGCTCTTGTGCATCGGCGTCAAACAGAGGTCGCCACCTACACCTCCGCGGCCCACGCCGCCGCCGTTGCCGAAAGTGCTGCTCTTGTGCATCGGCGTCAAACAGAGGTCGCCACCTACACCTCCGCCGCCGTTGCCGAAAGAGCTGCTCTTGTGTAGCGGCGGTTTCGTCGTTGCCGTCGTCGTCGTGGCGACGCCGGAGCGCATGTTCACTTGGTTGTTCGACCGCATCACGGCGACATTCATTGCGCGCCGCTAGGTGGCGTCGGTAGTCGGTCGTCGTCGCTAGACGCTCGCGAAGAACATTTGTTGTTCGTGGAACACACACGGTGGAGGGAACAGAGGGAACTACGCGGTGTTCCTCTTGTTGTGCGTTGAACGTTGGGAGAGTGCTTGTCCTCTTCACCAAGGTGGCTCTCTCTCTCTCTCCCTCTCTCTCTCTCTCTCTCTCTCTCTCTCTCTCTCTCGCCAGAGGCGA